>NC_046162.1:73150283-73450283 GCF_011064425.1 Rattus rattus | reverse complement strand
TAAATAATTTTATGAACAAATATGGGTAGAACTAACCTGTGTATATAGCTGTATATAATAGACTTAAGATATATAAATTATTTTTATACACGATTCATGAGGATGTAAATGTGTTAACTTTTAATGTATTCAGCTTGAAATTTAGAAATATATGAAATACATTTCCATTTAAGCGATATTTGTTTAGTCTTCATGATTTTTTAAAAGTCATACTTTTTTTCTAGTTACTACAGATAATGTGAGCATTTTATGTAAGCATTCTTTTCAGAAATGTTGCATTGATGTACATTCTGTCATTTCTTGGGTTAAAGCAAAGTGGAAGTAGCATACAGATTTACTGCTGAGGGAACACTGACTTGCAGGCTGCAGCTGGAGGCTTTTACGTAGGCACCTGTGGGTTTGAGTGCGTTCAATATACAGGCTGCAGTAGGAGGCTGGCACTGACTCTGCTGACTCCAGTGCACTCCTCGATGCTGTTCTGCTGATTTCCCTACTGTCCGGAAGACAAACAAAATGGTGCAGCACGTTCAGGACTTGGGGGAAAATAACCGTCAGTATGATTCAGAGGTGGGTCTGCTACACTGATCAGAAGAGGGATTGCTTAACAAGTCTAGAGGCTTAGGCAGAGATCGGTGTGTCAGATTTCCGTAGCTGTTTTAATATTTGATGATGGCCATTTAGGAATGAAGCTGTCACAGTTGTGAAATCTGCATGCCCTCTATGAATAGAGGTTCTGCTATTTTGCATGTATAACATTCATATGTACATACATAGTAGCTTATGAACAGAAATATATGTGGCTGGTGTATATATAGAAAATGTGTTATGAAAGGTTTTCTTTTCCTACTAGTATTAGCTTGGCTTTGTTTTTAAGTAAACACTTAGTGGGTTTTGTATTTTCTCTGCTGCATATTTGTCTGAGTTCTTGCCAGTGTTTCTTTCTTTATACTGTTCATTTTCTAATAGAAGAAACCCTTCTTAGTGAGGTAGGGAAAATCAGTAGGATGAGCACTAGAGTTGGCACTTCCTATCTGATTGACGACTGTAATGCAGGGAGTTCGCATTGCACAGTCATGACTTAAACGATTACCTCTTCTGTGAAAGCAAATGTTTGTAAGAACGGCCATGTTGACAGTGAGTGTAAAATAAAGGAGAGGAAGTAGGACAAGAAAATTTCACTGTCGTTGGCTTCCTGAGCCATCTCAGCATTGATCCCAGACTGTTGTGTTAGAAGCACTGTGGAAACAGTTTAGCAGCGAACACTAAAAATCATGGAGGCTTAGTTCCCACCCCTACAAAGCACTTTGCTTCTGTGTATATGTATTTTGGGTTTCTTTAGCTGCCTGTAACCAAGGAGCTGTCCAGTTAGACAAGATACATTTTCTTAAGCCACACCCAATAGATTCTTCTTTTTTATGCTTTGGCAACTATTTTAACCCTGTGCTGATTTGTGACCATCATGGGGGGGGGTGACTTTTGAGTTTTAAAAAGAAGAAATATATTCGCAAGCTCTAGCTTAAGATGGTTTAAACATTAGAGTTGTTTTACTAGCACAGAAAATCAGTATTTTACTTGTGCAGCATTTTCTCTGACTGAGAGGAGGAGTGTTTGTGAGAGTCCATGATGGGTTTATGGCACAGATTCTGATCACGTAGGTGACAGTGCTGCTGATATATTATTTTGGTTATTTAGTGTTGTGGATAAGAAAGTCCAAGTTCAGGTTTTCTTATTTGAGCAAATATTTATTGAAACATTTTAAAGACTAGATTTTTATGTGTTATTAAAAATTGCAATGCAGGCACACTGATTTTTAAATCTATGTTATATTCCATAGTAAAGACATTTGTCTGTGATTAGAATTAACAACAGTATGTCTGCCACTGTGTTAGATTACCTTACTCTACTGTAGACAGAAATAATATGGAATCAGCATTCATCTTAGTAGTCTGCAGAGTACACTTAATTATGTACTCTCAAGAATATTTTCTTTTAGACAGATCAAAAATAACTCTATTGCCTCATAAATTAAAAAAATTCTGTAGTATAAATCTGTTTTGTTTATGAACAACAAAAATATGCTATATTTTATGCGCCAAATTTTATGACAGTAAATAGTTAACTATAGAGTGAAACATACTGTATTATTAGAATGTTTCATGTATCCAAATGTTATATAACCCTGATGGAATGTTGCAGATGAAACAAAGAAATCTGATTGGTTCCTTACAAGAAACAGCAGCCTTGAAATCTTTTTTAACCAGAGGCTTCTACAGCAGCCTGTGGGTTAGCTAGCATCACAGTGACAACAGATGCTCTGGAGATGAGGAGAGGATTAGAAGTATAAATTGAGGTTCTGGGGCCCCTACTTAATTCTTTTCTGTGAATATCCTGCAGGCTTTGTTCTTGTCAGCAAACAACTTCCTCCCTTTGTTGTTACTAAGAGAGTGTTATGTTCTACCAAATTAATAAACTTTCTAGGTAGCACTATTTATTAAATGAAGAATCTCTCCAAAAATAGTGTCAAGTGATAGAATGGGTTAATGAGTAACAATTTTTAGGACATTCATGAAGTGTAAATGAGTGGGACTTGTTGAGAGAATAGTACATGGTGAAAAGTTTGAACAACAAGATACTAACAGAAACTGCTCAACTCCACCATTCCCCATTTTAGTAAAATTGCATTAAATAGTTGTTTTTGTAAGATTTCAGTAGTATTTAGTAATAGTACACTATGATTGCTATTCAAAGAATAGTATGCTGCAAGCTGAAAGCAGTTGGAGAATTCTTGCTCTTTCCTGGCTATTATAGAAATATTGAGATAGGGAATAATATGTTAGCTTTTATATATTTGGCTAGATCATTTGCTGAACTGTAGCTTAAATCACAGTAATAAAGATGCTACCCTCTGTTTTTAACAGAAAATATTTAAAACATTTCTGTCGTTTTTTGCAATTTACAAAAAAATTTTTGTTTTGTTTTTTGTTTTCTAGTTTTCGTTTTGTCTTGTTTTGGGGGTTTGTTTGTTTGTTTGTTTGTTTGTTTTTAGTTCTAACTGTCCTGAAACTAACTCTGTAGACCAGGCCAGCATCAAACTCAGAGATCTGCCTGCCTCTGCTTCCACAGTGCTGTGCCATCATGTCTAGCAAATCTTTGTATCTTTAAGCAGTAATAGGTTACGTTTATAGAATCTGGGAGAGGGAGGGACAATTACTGTGAGCCAGGATCGATATCTAAATAAAGACAGCAAATTACTTTGAAATTGCCAAACATCATAAAGGAAAGTATGTTTTAAAAGGACTCTCTGATACAGGTATTTCCATAAGCCCCACCTCTATCATGCAGGTTCCATGCTGTGCTTATTTTCTTCGTTTTCTGATATGCTAATAGAGTTGGGCTGAAGGCAGCTGTTTGCCAGTGTCACAAGCCAAAAGCAAAATGGCTGGCAAGGATTAATATATTTGCATGCAATTAAGATACCTTTGGTTGAAGGAGGGTTTTATAAAGTAAGAAGATGAGATCAGATGTTTTTGACCATAAATGAATACATAGTTTTTTGCAGCTTAGAAACAAAAGACTTTATACGATTAATAAAGAGGGGATGTTAACCAAGCAAGGAAATCTCTTGTTACAGTTTGTCAGTCTGTCATTGACATTGTGTAATTCTAAAGCTTAGGAAGTTTTTGAGAATATCGTTTATAAATTTTTTAAAACGATATTCAGTTAAGATAAATAAAAGAGGAGGAACTTGTTATAGTCTCACAATGAAGGGAATTGAAAGAGAAGTTTTTGAAAATTCTGTGTCTTAATATTTTAGATTAGTGTACACTAAAGGTAGAAGAAAAATAATAGGAAAATTTAGAGATAAGACTGCTGGTATAGTTTTCAAAATGACAGTACTCATAGATTTTTATTTTAGGAAATATTTATTTTCTGTCTGTGTAAAACCATTTTTAATGAATTTTAGCACTTCGAAGATTAAATGACTTTAAAGTTAGTGATAAACTCTCATAGATGGGAAGAGCTTCAGGACTGAATTACTTAAGTTAAAGACTGACATTAGCTCCAGTGTCTAACTCACAGAAGATAGAATGGGTGTGTACTTTAAGAAGGAAGACATGGGTATTTGTCACCTCTACTTCTCTAGTATTTAGGACAAGGTCAAGGCCCAGTGAGTTTTCAATGTGTTTGTTTCAAGAGGGCTTCTTTGTGTTGCCCTGGCTGTCCTGGAATTCACTCCGTTGACCCGGGTGGTCTTGAACTCGGAAGATCCTCAAGATCCGAAGTTCTCAGTTTTTGATGAATGGATATAGTAGCAAGACGTGTGTTGACAGTAGTAAGCAGACACAGACATGTCTACACCAATTTAATTTTTACACCTATGTAGTAGATTTCATCATTCTCTTTTCCTCTTGATTCTTACTTCAGGTTTTGTTGTGTTTGTTTGATTGATTTTTGGCCTATTTTGCTTAAGTTTCTGTTTCAGTCTTTAGCACTCAAATTTTCAGTAATAGTGAACTATCTAGGACATAAATTTGAGTTTTCTAAAATGTTAATTTTGCTGGATATAGTCCTATCTGTCTATAATCCCAGAACTCGTGAAGTGGAGGCAGAAGGATCAGGAGTTCAAGGGCAGCCTCAGCTATGTAAAGAGTGTGAGGTACCCTGGACTGCACAAAACCACCTCTCAAAACCAAAACTGTGATTCCTGTAGCTTTGCAGGTAAAACATGGCGTGGCTTTCCCACCAACGTTCATTATGATAATTGTACACAGAGAACACACCTGTAAAAGGACAGGTTTGAGTTTAATATTGTTTAAACTAAGAACTCCTCACAGATCCATTTATAAATGTGCTTTTCATCTCTGAAGGAGATTCAAACATCACTAGGTTGAATTGGCATGGAGAAGTGTTTGTTTACCAAGTTGCAAATCTGTCTTTTTCCACATGTGTTTTCTGTCCTTCTTTTCATTCTTTCTGTCTGTTTTTTTTCTTCCCTTTTTCTATCCAAGTCCTAGCCTATGGCATGAAGGCATTCACATTTAAGGTTGGTCCCTCATCCTAGTAGCTAATACTTTTTTGGAAACTTCGACCTAGCACTCAGAGATATCCTTTACTAATCTTAGAAGCGTTTTAAGCAAATCAAGTTGTCATCAAGATTTCAGTTTTGAATTTTTTGAAGTGAAGAACTATAGTAGAGTCAGGCTTGAAGGAGAGAGCAGGAGAGAGTTTCATGTTTGGATATTATGAGTTTGAAGAATAATTGCTATATCCAAGTGGATATTTGAAAATGACTTTTTTATTTGTAAGAAACATTAAATATTAGTCTTTTCTGTTCTGTCAAACTCTGTAAAACATTTGTTTACAACAAGAACCTCAAATCTTTACATTACCCCATCTTGTAAAACCTTTATGCAAATGTTTTAATCCCCTTTACTTGGTAAAATTTTTGTTTACACAAAGACCATGCTGTGTTCTCAGAACTTAATGAGACCTTCCTCCTTCCCTTCCTTTCCTTTGTACCATTCTTTAAAAACTAATCAATTGCAAAAGACCCTGAGGTTGTGCTTCACCCAATGTGGGAAAGACATTTTAGTCTATATTAGACTAAAAGCCCAGGGAGCTTCCTGCCCCTGTGTGCTTGCTCTTTTGTATTGCTGAGTAACATGGCCTTCTGATAAAAAGCGACATTTTGCCTTGTTGAGATACTTTAATTGGAGTGGTGGTATTGTTTGCTGAGACCCTGGATCTGTTTCTAACACATAGACAGGCTTTTCCAATTTATAAACACATAGATGAGTAGCAGTTTCACCAGTAGAGTAATGGATTTGAATTTATGTAGGAGAGAAAATATCAGGAATAGTTTTAAATTCTGGATTCTGTACTTAAAAGTGCAGTAGTAATCTGTTAAGGTGAAAATTCATTTATATTTCACAAGGTTTTGCTGAAGATTGAATGGTGTACATATGTAGCACTCATCAGTCACTTGTCTCAGGTTTCTTTGAGACTTAACATGTGGCTTCTTCCGAAAAGTTAAAACCTCAATTTTACATGATGAAGACATCAGAAAACTCCAACCGAGGGGCATTCCTCAAATGATCAATATTTCTCAGTACAATAAAGATCACCATAAATAAAGTCCAAGAAACTGTCAGTCTGAGAGTCCTACGGAAACATGATGTCTAAATGTAATGGGTTACTCTAGAATGCAAAAAAAGACATTAGATAAAAACTAAGGGGATCAAAATAAAATATAGATTCATTAGTTGTAACAAATGGTTATACAAGGAATTGAGTGTGAGGATCGTCCTGTACAGTCTTAGCAGCTTTTCTGTACCCCCCCACCCCTTGATTTAAAACTTTACTCTGTTCACTCACCTCAGTGTTAGGCCTGGCATTTTACATACTCACCATGGATCTTGAAAGCAGTCATCTACTTTTAAAATACTGACATTGTGGTTGAGTCATTTACAGTTAGCAAGTCTACTCTATTTTCAGGTTATTAGTCATCATCATTGATACTCATATACAGGTTCAGAATCAAAACATTTTGATATAGTAAGCCACATGTAATTGCTAAGGATCGAACTTGGGTCCTCTGGAAGGGCAGGCAGTTCTCTTACTGCTGAGCTATTGCTCTGTGCCAGTCATTTTCTTATTATAAGTCTTTTACATCTTGATTTCCATCATCAGAAATCAATAAATATTGGATATTCATATTTTTCTAAAACTATTTTAGTGTTTACTTATCCCTCTATAACTATAACCTATTCAGCTAATTCTTAATATTTTTCTCTTTGAAATAATGGGAATAGGAAACCTAATGTTTCTTAGTATTGAAGGCATTGTTTCATATTATATATAGATTACTGGATTTTTAACAAATTCTCTAATTTAGCTATAATTTGTGTATATAAGCAAGCATTTCATGATTGTTTTTTTAAATTGCAAATAGGTTCATGCTTTGGTGTGTGTGCGTGTGCGTGTGCGTGTGTGTGTGTGTGATGTTAAAAATATCATAACTATTCCCTAAGACTTCCTGGTCTCATTTCCTCTTATATTTAAAGTATTTTAAATTATATGTATTTGTATGTCTGCATATGGATATCTGCACATGAGTGCGGTTGCCTGTGGAGGTCAGAAGACGATGCCCTGGAGCTGAGTTAAAGTTTACTTGACATTGGTGCTGGAAACCATGCTATAATCCATACCTTGTTACCCAGTGTTGTAATTCTTGTCCATAGGTAGTTGTTATTTAACTTTGATATTATCTAGTAGAAATTTTTGAAGGTTTCAAAATTATTGTTCCACTGCATTTATATTCTCACAGTTCTCCATAATTTTTTGGGGGGTGGGGTGGGGCAGGGTGACCAAAGTTCTAAAGACTACAAAGTTCTAAAGTTCTAACTGATCTGTTAGAAATTTCCAAGCTCATATTATTTACATTTTGTGCTTTTAAAAGAGCCTGTACTTTGACCAAATCATGTAATAATCTTCAATATGTATGGAAAGGTCCTTATGATTTATGATAGAATTGCATGAATAAATCATATCATTTAATTTTAAAAGAAAATCTAATTGAGTGAAATTTTAATTTGGTTCTAACTTGGGAAGAATAAGAATTATAGCCTTTGTCTGGCAATGATGGTATATACCTTTAATCCCAGTACTCAGGAGGCAGAGACAAGCAGATTTCTGTTAGTTTGAGGCCAGCCTGGTAGTTCTAGGACAGCCAGGGATACACAGAGAAACCCTCTCTATGTCTCAAAAAACAACAACAAAAATAAAGCTTTTACAATAAAACAGTGTGTAATAGTTACATATCATTCCTTCACATTCAAATTTATTTTAAAAGCATTTCTTAGTTTATGTGGGGCTGCAGCTAGTGACAGGGGCCTGGTACCTGGGAACAGGTGAAACTCCTACAGTCCCTTCTGGGTCTCCGAGGTTTCTAGCCCTAGCTCAACTGGGAACCAGGCTGCCTTTCATGGTCACACAATAGATAATGCTGCAGTGAACATGGAACTACTATAATGATATTCATTTCCTTTGATAGTCTTCATTTGAATATTGATAGATAATGAATTACTGTTGCCATTCTGTTATACTTCATTTGGAAGTATAGGTTATAAGTTTTAAGGAACCTTAATATTGTTTTCTAAAATGTCTAAAGTTGTGTTTTGTCTGATACAACTAGTTGTAACATCCAGACAATTAAAAAAAAAAAAAGTCTATTGTGACTACAAAATGTCCTCTCACACATATTGAGTAAAGACTTTCAGTGTAACTGCCTTACTAACATCCCCATAGTAAACCTATACCAGCTCTCTTCTCTGTAAGCAAATGCAACAGTAAAGGAGCCAACCTGCTTCCCTTTGGCTACTGTTTATACACAGGTTTCCATTCCTTCCATTTCAGCTTATTGCTGTCCTTACCCTAAAATGAGTCTCTTCAGGTAGCATACAGTTGAACTGTGTCCCTCCATTGATGGACAGTTAATATTTACATAGCTATTGATAGATGATGAATTACTACTGCCATTTTGTTAGTTTTCTGACTTTTATAGTTCCTTTATTCATTTTTTATTGCTACTTCCTTTGATATTTTATTAACATTATTTTCTCAGGATAATCTTTGATTTCATCTTCTGTGTTTACTTACTACTCTTTTTCTTTTTGATTACCATGAAGTATCTTTAGTTTATTTTAAGCTGATAACTTCAAACACATAAAGAATAATTTCTTATTTTATTAATACCATAGTTTTCAAATGTATAAACCATTCACTAACATTGTCATAACTATTATTAATTTTTACATAGTCAATTTACCAATAATGTGTAAATCATATGAACATGGATATATCTATCCACGGAGGGAATTTATTGCTGAAATGCTGACTTTGACTTCCAGGTAGCTGTTTTCAAAGTATGATAGTTAAATATTTTAATTTTAACTTTTTAAAAAGATTATGTATTTATTAATGTATGTAGTCCCCCATTTGCATGTACACCTTCATACAGAATAGAGAATTAGATAGAAGAGGATGTCAGATTAAACAGACAGTTGCGAGCTGCTTTGTCGTGCTGGGAACTGAACTCGGGACCTCAGGAAGAACAGCCGGTGCTTTGAATCACCGAGCCCTCTCCAGCCCTGCATCTTAACTCTTGTTAACAATGAAAAGTTACTTATCTACCATTATTACAGAGTCAGGCTATTCTAAATTTGACTCTCTTCTAAGTGTTACAGATTTATATCTTTGTTTTTATTCTGTTATCTAGCATGTTTTCATTTCAGCTTGATCATCCCCCCCTTTTTTTTGTAAGATAGTTTTAGTGATAATGAATTTCTACAGCTTTTGTTTATGTGGGGTTCTCATTTCTCTGTTTCTGAAGGACTGAAATATTCTTGGCTAGCACTTCGTTTTCTTTCAGAACTTTGGACATATCACAGTAGTTAATATCTCTGTCTATGGGATTTTTATCAACCACTGACACAGGTGTTTCTTGGTTATGGAGGCTGGAGGAAGGTTTCAAGGCCAGCCTGGACTACCTAGACACTGTCTTCCAAGCAAAACCGAATTACAGTGAAGCATGGTGACCTATACCATAATCAAAATAAGCAACAATGAAAGCAAAATACAAACAAAAAACTCTTTGTCTTTGCTTTGAGAATATAATTATAGCATGTCTTGGCAAAGGTATCTTTATATTGGATTTTTGGGCTTCAGGTATCTGAATGCTTATTTCTGTAGATTATGGACTTTTTCCATTACTGTTGCTTTACATAGATACTCTTTGCTCCTTTCTCTTCATGTGTGCATTGGTCTGCTTAAAACTCCTTGCATCCTATGTTCCCTCTCTTTGTTTGTCAGGATGACCTGTGAACTCACTGATTCTTCCTTTTCTTTGATTAAATATACTCTATGAAAATTTTAAGTTCAGTAATTGTGCTGATTAGTTCAAATTTTAATGATTTATTTTGAGACAACTTTTCACTGTGTAGCCCAGGCTGTTTTCAAACTCTTGTGATACTTCTTCAATCCTCCCACCAAATGGTAGGTTTAGAGGTATGTAATACTGGGCCCACCTCCTATGACTCTTTTTCTTTTTTGCTTCCTGCCTCTTTCTCAATTTCTCACTTTTTTCAAGTATTGTTTTCCTGATTTCATTTTGTTTTCTGTTTTCTTGTGCCTTGCTGAACTTCTTTATGATTATTATTTCAAAGTCTTGATCAAGTTGTTCATGGATTTCTGTTTATTTAGGATGTTTTTAAGTTTTGTTCCTTTGGTGGGTGTCATATACCTCAGTCATTACCCTTATGGCCTTGTTTTGGTCATGTGTTTGGGGAAATAAGCACCAATTCTACCCCTTATAGATTGGCTTTTTCTGAGAAAGTTCTTATCTCATGGAGATTCTAGTCAGGTTGTCTGGCTATATCTGCGGATAGGTAGGGGTGCTGCTAGATTTTCTAGAAAGTTGGTTAGTACTTGAATCACCAGTTAGTGACCCAGGTTTCTGGACTTACTTGGAGCTTGAGTCTGAAAGCGTTCTGGAGCTTGAGTCTATATTGAATGGGTCTGTTAGTATGGTCTGGAAAACTGATAAATATGGACAAATGATAGGACATGTAGACAAATTTTTGCTCTGTCATTAACAAGGTGTTTGTGTTTAGAGCATACAATAAAAAGTCTGGGCAGCCTCATAATATGAAGTCAAGCACAGTTCCACATGGGGTGGGGTCACAGCCTTTCCCACTGTGAGTGTAGCTATACTGGACACAGTGCTTGAAATAACTCCATGAGGGCTGAAAAGGAAGGAGTGGTGAGAACATTGTGGGACAGGCTGAATCATTCTTGAGTTTAGCATTTTCTTTTCCTCTGATTTCTGCTAGTTAGAGCTTACTGCAGCTAAGTGGCACCGGGTACAGACAGAGACATCTTCAATAGGAGCTTTCTGGTTTTGATTTGAGGAATGGAAAAGAGTATTCCTCACATAGAGATATCGTGTAGAAGTCCTCCCTAACCTCCCTGTTTTCTTTTCTTCTTGCCCTGTACTCCCACCTTGTTATTGAAGCCGAGAACCCACATAAGACAAAATTCAGAGAAGAGAACCTTCTCTAATAGAGCTGTTATTACAACCCATTTTCTAAGCATACCAGGAAGCTGGAACATACTGAAGACTGTAGAGAAGGACACATGAGGAAAAGAAGATCAGAAAATTATAAACACCAAAGTTCTCACCTAATCTTTACAGTAACTCTGAGCCTAATTATCATATCAAAGAGTTTTAAGATAGATCCAAGTTATCACTGGCCAGAACAGACCAACCACTGGGTGGTACATAGGCAAGACAGGTGAGAATAAAACTGTGAATAAAGGCTTTCAAAAATGGGGCTCACATTTCCCAGATAAAGAAGACTTGAGGCCCCAGAGGGTGGGGAGGTTTGGTGGGGTAGGGGCAGGGGACATCCTCTTAGAGATGGAGGGGAAAGCATGGGATGAGGAACAGTCAGAGGGCAGACCAGGATGGGGATAATGACTGGAATGTAAAAAATGATTAAAGAATTAAAAAAAAAAGAAAAGAAGACTTGGATCATAATTGAAAATATTGAGATTGCTCAGATTTAATCTAAAATTACACACAAAGATTAAAAAATTAATATAAAATTGATGTACAGAGAACTAGGAAATGCCGGTTTATAAGGGAAATATAATAGGTCTTAATGTCTGGGTGAGTCAGCGAAATTACTGGACAAAGATGACTTATAAAAATGTTTGAACAGCAATTATATGAACCTTCTCAAAAAGAATAGAAAGACAAAAGTTTTATTGAGAAAATAGAAGACACAAAAAGGAATTTAATAGAAAATTTAAAACTAAAATATAATAACCAAAGAAAAAAGGCACTTGGTGGGGTTAACAGAATAGTCAACACAGAAATCTATGACCTTGAAAGCATATAAATACAAATTATCAAGATCTAAAGAGAAACAAACAAACAAATGGGGAGCCTCAGATATGTAAAACAGAAGCAAAAGGCCAACGTTTGTGCCATTGTAGTTCCAGAAGGAGAGAAGTAGACCTGTGATGATAAAACACCATTTAAACACTGGCTGAATATTTGTCATAGTTATAAAAAGAAACTCACTGAACCTTAAACAGAAAAATGTGAAGAAATTCATTCCCAGTCACTGTTGATTAATCAATCTGTTAAAAATCTAAAAACAAAGGTCTAGAAACCAGTTTGAGAAAAATGAGACAGGAGAGTTTCCAGAATTATGAAGATTAGAAGATGGGACAGTGAGCTGGGGATGTCACTCACGCAATTGTGTTTCATTGGGCATGGACAAGTCCTTGCCTTCCTCACACAGGGTGGCAAAAGTAGAATATAAACAAGATTACACAACCAAATAGCCAGTGAAATGTATTCAACTTCACTAGTTTTTTAATAAATTAATTCGCTTTTTTAAGTTTGCTATTTTTAGAAGAGAGTGAATGCGTGCACACACAACTCACCTGTGCAGTGAGGAGAGCCAACATTAAGACACACAACTTCTCAGTCACCTGCCCACCCTGCACTTTTGCAACAGGTGTGTAATTTAACTGGAAGCTCACTGTTTAGCCAGGCTGGCTGGTTATTGAACCCTCAGGGTTGGCTTGTCTATGCCCAATCAGTGCTAGAGTTAATAGGCATGTACACCAGGCTGTGTGTTCTGGACGTTTAGGTCCTTGTTCCGGTGCAGCAAATATCTTACCTACCTACCATCATCCCACCCCAGTTTTACTATTAATAAGAGAAATACAAGTAAAGCAAAAATCTTTAAGATTTTTGGGCATATTGAATATTAATCCATGAACATCTGAGGTGGAAGACTTCCTAGAGAGTTAAAAATAACAAATTCCATCTAACCTTGAGTTGGTCCAGTTAAAAATATGAAGTGTGGCCAGGTGTGGTGGCATATACCTTTAGCTTAGCATTTTGAGGTGGGCAGATCCCTGAATTCAAGGCTGGTTTGGTCTGCAAAGTGAGTTTTGGGACAGCCAGGACTACACAAAGAAAAAACCCTGTCTTGAAAAACCAAAATAAATAAATACATAAAATAAAACATCAAGCCTTATAAAAAGAATCTGTAAAATTGTTTATTTGGAATGTGGGGTTAAAATGATATAAATTTGGACATTTCCATAAACATAATTAGGATTTTTAGTCTCTTTAGTTCCTAGTGTATACTTGATGGTTTTGACCTGTCTGTAGCACTCATCCTCTCCTGCTCTCTGTTCTTCCTCCTACCCTCGTCAGTACTTCTCCTTCCTCCTACTAGGTTCCCGTCGCACGTGTATTTTGTTTTGTTTTGTTTTTATTTTGCTTAGTGATATATTGGTTTTTAAACAAGGTCACTTGTGTGGCATGGGTTTGAGGCTATCTCCCTGGAGCGTGAATAACTAACCAAGGGCCACATCACTGAAGACAATGATTTCCTAGCATCCAGCAGCCCTTGATTGCTTTTAGCTTCCTGGATAAGGTGGGGACCCATGTGCCCTTCTCCCATCTATGGCTGACATTTTTTCCTGACTCAGTCTTGTGCAGCCTTTCACAGGCAGCACCAGCTGTTAGGAGTTTGAGTACCTTTGTTGTCACGCCCTTAAATGAGTGTCTTATGGCATTCTGCTCTGCTGTTTGTTTCCTACATGTTTTCTGCCTCTCTTTTTTTATGTTTCCTGGGCCTGGAGAGGCCTTGGATGAGTGTGTAATCAATGCCGAGCATGCTACAGTCACTCATTTTTAGCCCCTTGACTTGCTTTAACAGCTGTTTGCTCTAAAGAGAAACTTCCTTGATTAAGGCTGAGGACAGCATTAGTCTATGGACATAAACATAAATATTAGAAAGGTTTTCAAATATGTTCATTTAGCAAAAGAATAGTAGTAAATTTTCCCTAGCACCTAGGACTTAACAGCCATGGACTTTAACTGTGTTAACACATGAACTTCCTCCTACAGAATGGCTCTCAATCAGAAATCAGCTGGTTCCTCCCATAGTAGTTGTGCTGTTATTGCGGTGGTTAGCATCTCTTGCTTAACAAGTTGGTATTGTAGCAGGCAAGGCCTAAAGCTGTGAAGGACCATTGCCGACCTTCATCCTTTGCTCCTTGTTTAGCACCGTGCAGCATTGTGAAGAATTTGACTTTTAATTTCAACCAAGACAGATAACGCATTTTGGAATAATAACATATAGGGACTTTTTGCTTTAAAATTTTTGTCTTATTATATTAAAGGAAAGATTCTTTGGTTTTTCGAGACAAAGTTTCTCTGTCTAGTCCTGGCTCTCCTAGAATTTACTCTGTAGATCATAATGGCCTCAAACCACTCTGCTTTTTGAGTGCTGGGATTAAAGGGATGTACCACCACTTGACTTAAAGATTTGTAACCTTGTATTCCAAGAAGTATTGTGTTTTCTTAGCATGTCTATTGTGTATATAATATTTTAACTGGGTTTTATTTTTAAAATGTATACTGACAGAAATACGGTTTTGCGTTGCATCTTTTGATTTGCTACATTATTTTAAAAATCTTACTAATAGAATATTAAGTTACCAAGTTCATAATGGACTCAGAATTAAATATTTTCTGCCAATTGTTGTCTATATTTACAATTATTATATTTATGAAATCAATTGATGCTGATGCTCATGGTACCTACTACATAGGTCCTATGCAATAGTACAAAATTGATAAATATATTTAATATATATTAATTACTGTTAAGTCTTACATAGGGTAAATGTATTCTTAAAAGCTTTCTTTCTATAATAAATTTGAATACAGGCCATGCATTTAAAAATAGGTAAATGCTAAGACAAACTCTCTAGGACAGAAGAGAAGAGCACAGTTGACAGAACAAGGGTAGTGCTTCTTAAACCTGCTTATAATTGTTGCTTCTTATTTCTGTTCAGTTAGAAATAAGTGGAAGTAAGTCATTGAATCTTTAGTACATTTTAAATTTGATGGACGTAAAAAATCTGTAACTTTAGACCACTGTGTTAAAGCTTTAGCTTTGTAACTCAGACTGACCTGCGCTCTGCGTTGTCTAGGCTCACTTGAAGCAATTAATCTCTCCATCCCCTCCGCCTCAGCCTCCTCAGTCCTGGGAGGACAGACAGACATGTGCCATCAAGCCTGGGTTTTAAGCTGTTTTTTTTCCTTTTGGTTCCTTGTTTGGGTTTGGGTTTGGTTTATGCTTTATTGAATTCTAAACCTATTTTGTTCTGTGCTTTATTTGTGATGAGTCACTTTGTTTCTATATCATATAGTGGAATTCTTTATGAACTTATTTATTGTAGTTTTTAAAAATTGTATAAAGAGGTATATTCTTGTTTGAAAAATTAAATAAGGACAGTGAAATGAGTACTACTGTGAACTTTACAGACCCACGAGTAGGTCCTTCAGGACTGCCTCTCGCTCCTACTGAGCTGCTGCAGCTTTCCTTGTGATTTTCATTTCATCAGTAGGAGGCTTATTGATTTTTTAAAAAAAAAAGTCTTATGAAACATGTAAATGTCATTTTACTCTAGTAAAACATACAGTTCTTGAAATTGGCATATTTTAGGCAAGCAGTTGTCTGTCTTTCAGACATTGTTTGAGGGTCAGGGCTCTAAGCTAGAATGTTTTAAATAAACTTTGAAATCAATAAATCCCTTTGTTCCTTCATGATTATATATGGTGGAGGGGGCAAAAAAAGCATTGGGTTTTGGATGTGATTGCAAGCCCCTCCTTACAAGGATGACCATAGCCATGGATTTACATAAGGAGATCCTCAGATATTTTTAATGATCCTAATTGCAAGAAATGAAAACAAGTGATAAACATAGTAGTTTATGATACAGAGGTCACTGGAATTGTGCCAAACTCATTATCTGTTTATGCTGTTTTTAATTTAATGCAGATGGAGGAAGCGAGGAACCACCGGATCGAAGACAGTCAAGTGTAGATTCTCGCCAAAGCCGCTCTGGGCAAGGTAATGTTTTCTCGGTGTCGGCTGTTCCTTCCTCATGGCTTCATTGGGAACTGGGGTTTTGTGGGTCTCTTTTAGGTATTATAATTTTTCACTTAGTGTTTATTGATATAACAAATGGGGCCTCGGGTCACTTTTTAAAGTGCTATTAAGGCTTAATTTTTTTCCCCAGCCCTGATAAATGTCTAGATATTATTTTTTGTAAAGTAACAAAATAAAATTCTAATACCATAATTTGTTGGAATATAATCCCATACTGGCTTTCCTCTTCCTCTCTCCTTCACTTCTCTCTCTCCTTGTCCCCTCCTTCCTTCCTTCCTTCCTTTCTTTTTTTTCTTTTTAAAGACACAGTCTTGCCTAACTTGCCTCCAACTATGTAACTGAGGCTGACCTTGAACTTCTGGTTCTCTGGCCTCTTCCTAAGTGCTAGGACTACAGGTGTGCACGACCACATCCAGTTTATGTGGTACAGGGTAGGGGCTGTATCCAGGCCATCATGAATACTAGGTCAGTAGCCTCCTAACTGAGCTACAACTCCAGCCCCCTCATAGAGTATTTTAAACTTTTCATCAATATAATATTTGTTGTCATAGTCTGAGAAGAAACGGTAAAATCGCTGTATTATTTTAGATTCTTATTTCCCTTTTCTATTTATTTTTGGCATTTTATTAATTTTTTTCTGATATGGCCACTATTTATTTTTTCTTTTATTTTGAGATTATTATATACTCACATCATTTCCTCCTTTCCTTTTAAAAACCTTTCCATTATGTGTATGTGTTGTATGTATATGTATGTGTGTATGTATATGTATGTGTACATACACACATATTATTCAGTCTGTATAATAATTTTACTTGCATGTATGTTTTCAGGACTGAACCAGTTGGTGTGCTTTCCCCTGGGGTAGATTATTTCTTTACTCTCAGCATTCCTTGGTCGCCTATAGTTCTTGTGCAGGGTTGAGGCAAAGTGGTCTTTCTAGTATACTTTGACACAGCTCATGTTTAGGCAGTCATGTTGGTGAAGCATTATGAGTATAGCTTCGACATTCCTAGGAGACTGTCTCACAGTAAACTTCCTGTTCCTCAGGGTCTTACTTTTTTCCCATCCCTTCTTCCAGACTTTTCCCTGAGCCTTAAGTATGGTAGTTGTGTTACAGATATACCCCTCAGGCCTGGGCTCCATAACTCTGTATTGTGATTGGTTGTAGTTTTCTGTGATGGTCTTCATCTGTTGCAAAAAGCAGTTCTTTTGATGAGAGATAAGAACTACATTTATGTGTGAGTACAAGGACAAATATGTAGAGGGTTGTTAGGGATTATGTGGTTTAGTAACCATACTGTTAACTCTATTATACCCACACTGTAGGTGTATCATAGGTTCTCTTCCAAGATCTTTATTTCACTGTCTCCGAGTAGTTGGATAGGTTTCTAGTAGCAAGCATAACTGCCCTCTTAGTGAGTGGTTTTTACTTACATCTAGTTAGAGACCTGTTGGTTATCACCACGGTATGCCCCACTACTGCGCTCTTAGGGTAATTGTTTCACACTGGCTGTTATTATTGTACATGGGTGTCATATCTGGGTAAGACTATTGATTGCTTCCCTCCTTTGAAGCTTGCATGGTGCCTTCTGGCAGTGTGAAAGCTTCAGGGAGGAAGCATTTAGGTCAGTTCCAGCGAAGGGGCCTTTAGGCCCTGTGTCTGACTGAAGTTTGTGACCAGCTAAGTCTACATAGTTTCAGGACAGCCAGGGCTACACAAAGAAACCCTGTGTCAGGTGGGGGAGGAGGGAGGAAAAAAGAAAAGAATAAGAAAGAGAGAGAGAGGAAAAAATCTGAAATCTAAATAAATTTCATTAAGTAGGTGATGTGATCACTGACAGCATGAGAATCAAAACTACAGACCAGTGACTGTATTGGTGTGTTGGTCTCGAAAGGGCTCTCAGGACCATTTAACTCTATAATTCTACAGCCTTTCATATCTCTCATATATATGTGGGGTACCCCCATGGAACAGTACTTGGAATCAGTGACTACACTTAGAGTAACCCTGAACCCTTCTTAGGGTGAGCTTTTAAGCACAAAAATTTATCTGGGCTAGCATAATGCAGTTCAGAATAGTTAGCTAGAAGCAGAATTAGTGCATTTAGAGACTTTCCCAAAACTATTGCGTGGTGGGTTAGGCCTTGGTTTTGGAGGTGGCACCATCTGTGTCCCGAGCATGTGGCCTGAGCACTACTTCCACCATGGTAGCATCTGTGCTAAGGTCTGGGAGCCTGTGACAAACAGACATGGCTGTTTTTGAAGTTTTATTTATACAAGCAATACTTAAACCATTCTTAAGTGATCTGCAATACTGCAGATGTTAATAGGGATTTATTTACTCTTTCTCTCTTACTCTCTAAACATATAAAAAAGAAAGGAAGGCAGGAAGAAAGAGAGAGAAAAAGAAAATGAGAACATGTATATGAAAACCCTAAGAAAATTAGTACAAAAATTATAATTGTTACTCCTTTCCTAAAATATGAGTGGCCAACCAAGGCTGACTAGATATTTGAAGAATAGCCTAATAAGTGTATAAACAGAGGTTAAACAGTAAAGATTGAAGTACTATTAGGAGTAGAGAATGGTGAAGCTGCCCCAAAAACCCACTGAAAGATCAGTACAGGGATTAACAATGGGAGAGCCTCCATATAATGTTAGGACCTAGAGATAGATACATCATTGAAAACTGAGCTCTAAATTCAGTCACAGAAATAAACAAAGTCATGTGGGCCATCCTCCAGAGGTCTCAGAGCTTAACTGACAGCATGCAGAGACAGGAGCAAAAGGAGGATTTGGTTAAAGTCAGGTGAAGAAGAGTTGGGTTCCAGGATGTCCTCTTAAAACCTAACTAATCTGCCACACATCAGAGGCTCCTGTTTCCCACTTAGGACTCTGGGAAAGCTCAAAATTCATTCTTTACAGACTCTCCAAGCTGAAAGACAGCACAGTTGAGGAAAGTGTGCTGAAATAGAAGTATTGGACCCCTGATGTTTTCTCTTGTTCATCTTACTTGGCACTCAGGATATTGGTAATGTAAGGCCTGTAAGCAGGGATTGGGGAGGTCTTTTCTGAGAAACCAAATTAAAAAGAAAGCTACACTAGTGTCGTCGTCAGAGACTCCTTTAACAGCCAAGCTCAAACTACTGCAGGTCTTTGTGCTCCCATTCAGCCTTTTAGTCCTTTCCTCTTTCACATGAGCCCTTAACCAAGGCTTACTTGTTATTTTACTTGTTAAAGAATCATTGTAGTATGTGGACATAATCATTAAATGGAGTAAAGCAAGTTGAAGATAACATTTTATAGAGGAAAATAATAAATCAATTATTTTTATTTCTGAGTCAGAATCTTACTTTGTAGTCCAGGTTACACAAAAACTCGTGATCCTCCAGCCTCAGCCTCCCTGGACGCTAGAATTACAGGTATGTTCTACACCTCACACAGGAATATTCACTCTCTGCAGATCTAAGAGAAAATAATGCAGCCCCTAGACAAGTACTACAGAAAAGGACGATGGCAGATCTCTTTCACATGCTCTTAGACACTAAAATTCTGAAATCAGAAGTTAAAACCCTATGGAAGTATTAGAAATTAATGTTGAGAGAGTCTGAGAGCAAGAGAACTAAGTAACAGAGAAGTACTAGAAAGCATGGGGAAATTTGCAGGACCAGGAGTGTCAATATTCAATTAATAATCCTCAAAAGGCAGGGACGAAATCATCAGCAGAGTAATACAAGAGGGTTTTCTTGTATTAAAGATACAAACTTCCCAATTGAAAGGCTTATGTATTGTAGCTGAACACAGATAAATTAAGGCATGTTGTGAAAATTCTAGTCATTGAGACCACACCATCTTACAGATTTTCAGAGAAGGACAGAACATAGCAACAGTAATTCACAGAGTAATAAAGGTCAGTTAGGTTTAGACTTCTTAGTGGAAGCATTTGAAACCAATGAAAATTAAAACAACTTTCAAATTTTGGAAAAAAATAATATCACTCTTAGAATTCAAGTACATAGAAACTATTTATACAAATAAGCTTAAATATCTTGTTTTTTTGAGACAGAGTCTTACCTTGTAGCCCAGGTTGGTCTTCAGTATGTGCCAGTCCTCTAGCCTTATCTTCCAAAGTGCTAGAATTCCAGATGCACTCCACAACACATGGCTAAAATTCAGATATTTTGTAAGAATGCGAATATTCACAAATTGTGGTCTTGTACTTTTTCTTAAAATTTTTATGATGGTTTTATTTTGATAAATGTGATCTATTAATGTAAGGGTTCAGGATTCACCGAAGAATGATATCCCAACTCAAATATATGTAACTGCAAAGTGTATTTTATTCTGCAGAAGTCCAGCATACTGGGGTCTCCCCATTACCAAGATAGATACCCAAGTGAGCTTGCAGGCCTGATTTAAAGCGCATTAGGGAATTCCGGGGTAGGTGACCTCTATGTTAATCTGTTGGGTCCATCTCTACAGACATTCCATTACCGGGGTGTAGGGGCTGGATACTTGCTGGGACTGTCTGGAAACTGTTGGCTCAGGAAGTAGCTGAGAAAGTCTGGAAACTGCTGCCCACCCATTGTCCTTGCGAGGCCAGGTGGTAGTGCAGCTTCTGAGGCCTGGACTTGGCCTGGAATTGCCCAGTTCTTGGAAACAGAGATTTAGGCCTAGTCTCCTTAGCTGCCAATTTGAAGCCTGTCGTGGAATCACCCTAGCCTTCTCATTAAAATGGCAGTCATCCAAGTGAAAGAAATGGGTTACAGGAAATAGGGGCATCAGTAAAAGAGAAAGGACTTAAAGATGGCAATGAAAGACAGCATACAGCTCTGGACTCCAGAGAGAACCATGTTGTAACTTTAATATTTTTAAACCTATTTTAGATGATGGTTCTTAGACAATTTAACCTCCCTTGAAGCGTACCACCCACAAGAGTTATTGGAAAAGAAAGGATACGAGGGGTTGGGGGAGGTGAGCGGGGAGAGGACCTGTTTAGAAAGGTTCTTTGGAGCGATTTCCATCTGTGTGTCTGGAAATCAGCAGTTCAGTTCACAGTTTAGCAGGCAGCTCTATCCACTTGCAAACACTTTATGGCTATGCCAACAGTCCAGTTTGGTAGAGTCGGGTTAGCAACAGTGGTGACATGGCCTAGCAGAGACAGCTAGACCTCAACCTGTGCTCGAGTCAGCAGGAGGGACCAACAGGAACACCAGGAGAAGTTCTCAGCTGTGCCTCTCTCAGGGAAGTGAAGATCATCAAAAATGTGAGACCCACAATCCTTGCACAGCTAGCTGTGCCAGCAAGCCAGGCTCTGTCTCTGTCACTCCGTAGTGGAGTCCTGTTTAACCCTCCAAACGTCACGGGTCCTCTGAGTCTGCAGTCCTGACAAATGCAGCTCAACTACACAATGTAAGGCAGGCCAGCACATGCCTGTCATTAGCAGAGTCCTTCATCACATGTCCTTTCACATGCTTGCTTTAGCAGAACAGCTCTCTCCTGTGTCTGCTTTAGCGAAACGTCCGTTCATGAATCTACCATAGCCTATCACATCAGTGTCCACGTCAATGAAATGAAACATTCCTTTATGTTTTTGCCCTAGCAAAACACCATCCAGCCAACTTTCCAAAGAACGTGTGGAATGTGTGGGAAAGATGTCAGAATGAGTTTAGTCCCAGGGTATAACCCAGGGTAGCTGACATCTAAGTTCAATCACATTGTCAATGAAGATCAGCTGTCAAGGCCTCCAACTCCTGATCTACTGTCTCTGCCTGAATCTCAAGTCCTGAGGTTATAGGTATTCACCAAAGTCTATGATAAAACAATTTACCTTAGTGTTTCTGAACCCTTCACAAGAACATGTTTTATGCTAATTAAGTGTAAGTTTCTATAAATCCCATGCAGCATGGTCTTTTTGATTGATAATGTTCAGTCTTGTCTTCTGTATCTTTGCTAATTTTCTGTCTGTTTTGTTATTAAGAGAATATTGACATGTCAATCAGTGTGAATTTGTCCATTTCTTCTTGCAAGTTCTGTTATATTTCTCATACCACCAGTGCTCTAGTCATAGAGTTCTCTTTTCTCAGAGACATATGCATCCTTAGATACAGCCGCTTATGAAACAGGTTTGCCTTGAGGCAGGTCTGGAAGAGGGAGATGAAAGGAATAGTAGTAGAATTCACTCATTTTCTCAATCCAACTTGCATGAACTGGTTCTTTCCTTCTACTGTGTGAGTTCCTGGCATCAGAACTCAGATTTTTCAGATTTGACAGCAAGCTCCTGAGCCATCTCATTGGCTGCCCCTCAGTTTTAGTGTGACATTTTCTTTTCTTCTTTGGATGAATAACACTCAAATACCCATTAATTAGTATGCTACAAATATCAGCCAACCAAAACAGATGCATGTCCATTTAGAACAAATAAGTAGCAGCAGACACCACCGTGCCATGTGATAATCTGCTGTCTGACTGTGAATAGTTTTAATTTCATGTTTCTTCTTAATAGAGGACATGTGAGGTATCTGGTGCATTGTGCCAGTGTCTTTTTGGCTTTAGTGTCTTTCCTGTTTGTACTAATCTGTTGCCGTAGCCTACTCGCTCATACATACCCATAGCCTCTGCTCTAGTTTAGGGGGCAGAGACCTCTGATGTCTTCTGAACCACATACTGTGGGAAGTGGGAGATGAGCCTGGCTACTTGTGCTTCATTTACTCAGATTGTTGTCCATGCATGTTGCTCCTTACATTTCTTCCTTCTATGCTTAAACCAAACCTGGTAATACACTGACTACAGTTATAATGTTATCTTCATATATATGCTCTGATCTGGGCTATAATTTTCTCCATCTAATTGTATATATTTTCTGTTTTCTACTTTATTTTATTATTGTTTTATGTGGTGTGGGTGTTTGCCTGCATATATGTCTCTATACCACATATATGCCCAGTTTATACAAAGCCTAGAAGATGGCATTGGATTCCCTGGAGCTGGAGTTCAGACAGTTGTGAGCTGTCATATGGGTACTAGAAATTGTATCAGCATACCTAGGTTACATTATTCTCCACAAGAAAATACTTTGTCTTATATTACTCTACAGCAATTTTTCTGTTGGTTTGTTTCTTTGTTTTGGGATAAGATCTTCCTCTGTAGCCTGGCCAAATTTGCTCTGTGGTAGACCAGAATGGCTCTGACGTGCTGTGAGCCTCCTGGCTCTGCCTCTTGAATGCTGGAATTTATAAAAGCACCAAGTGTTCTGACTGTGTACTTTTGATAGTTTGTATTTAGAACCTTTTCATTCTGATATTTAAATTATAATTTTTTATTATTGGTTATATTTGAAGGAGTTGAACTTATAATTCTCCTTGAAACATATTTGTATGTAGTACTATTGTATGCTCTAACACTTTTCATAAAACTAAACTTGAAATTTACCCTTTAGCCAATAATTCTTTATGATCTTGGGGTATTGGAGGTGACATAAGAATGTGTGTGGGTAATAACCATAGTTCTATTCCTAGTGTTATAATCTCATTAGCTAAAAATACTTTAACCAAACAATTGCTCCTTCATTCACCTAAAGTACCTCATCAGCATTATTTTGTATGCTTCTGTGAGTTCATAGTGGCATATTCAAGGATATATAGACACATACATATATAAATTAGTTTGAATAATTTTTAAAAATGAGGTACAGTTTTGTTTTTCCTGTTTTCTCTTAGGCAGTATACCATGATTATCTCTACAGAATATTATGAAATGATTTCTTAAAGCTGATACGTCATATGGAGTGTTAAGTAATCAATAATGTATAGTCTTACCAATTCCTCATCTATGTTTACATTTCCAAAATTATTTATAATAATTTATCTATAATTTTTAAGTTATCATAATATGCAATTCCAAGCATATTTTGTCAGGAAAAAACCAGACTACTTAGCATTTATGATAATTTCCTAAATAGCAACAGAAGTCTTGTCAAAGTCATTCCTTCCTTGTCCATACTGACTCATGAGAAGGAATTGGAGCATGGTCACCAAGAGGGTTGAAAGTCACATTGAATGTATAGAGCATTTTGGTTTAAATTATTGTCTGAGTTTTTCCAATAGCTAATCACAAAAGCCTGAAAGGTTAAAAAAAAAACCTCTATAATTCTTAAAGCCTATATAATACTTAAGGAATGGCAAAGGATGGGGACCCTATTAGTAAAGCCTGAAGTGAAACTATTACAGAATTGATACTTATTTTATTTCATTGGAGGATCAAGTTGGATTTAATGTTTTGTTCACAGTAAAAGATTAAAGAACTGTTTCCCACAAGGGGGCAGAATAAGACAACTTGAAAATTTATCAGAATAAAATGTAAATAAATATATTTAAATGAATTTATAAATAAAGTATCAAAATTTATTTAGAATACATAGAATTATTAGGAAGGGAAAGTAGCAGGAGCCAGAAAGGAACAGAGAGGTAGCGCACAGATCATTTCATGAGTGATACTGTGTATTGAACTTGATCTCCACTGCGTATGTGGAGCCCTGCCAGGCTAGACACTTTGCTATGCTATCAGCAATCTAGTGTTGCTGCAATTCACACGGCCGAGTGCATGTTTGAATTCTGCCTTCTTAACGAGGCCATTGTGCAGAGGTAGTGAGTGGGTAAAGAGATTGGTTGAGTCCCCAAACCAGGTTGTTTTGTATACTGTGTTGAGCAGTTCCTTCTCTGAAGTCTGCTCTTTGGCAGGCATTTGCATGGGGCATGGATTACTTTGATATTTTGTGCTCTTTCAAAGCCTTCTTCATTTTTAATCCCCAAATCTTTTTGTCATCACTTCATTTATTCTTCCAAGTTCCATATAGCCTCTTAAATCATTCAACACTGTCTACAAGTCAATATCTAACAAAACCTCTGTCAGATTTCCTTAAAAAGTAAATGAGCAACCATGTGTCTAGCTCAGGCTTCTGCCATTGGGAATGAATGACCCTTCACAGTGATCTTTCTTCCCTAGTGTGGGTCTGTTATGCCATTATTACCTACATGTCACATGATGAGGAGACTTAAGGGTTCTTTGGAAAGTCAGTTGGATGGTGTTTTGCTGGGGCAAACATGTGAAGGAGTGTTTAGCTGAAGCAGACATAGAAGAAAGGATGTTCCACTAAAGTACATAAAAGGACATATGAGGAACAGTTCTTTGCTAACAACACACGTGTATTGGTCCACCTACATTGCGTAGTTGAGTGACATTTGTCCAGACTCTAGAGAGAGAAACACAAATAAACTTCTGGTGGTGTGCTGCAGTTTCTTGCCGTTTCCGAGGACTTGGGGTGATTGACAAAGTGATGTCAGCTGAGACAGATGCTTGTGCTAAAGCCTGGCTTAGGTAGTGCTACCCCCTGACTCTGTGGAACTGGACTGCTGAAGTGTTTGCCAGTGGATGGAGTGCTGTCACTAACCTGTAGTACAGACAGGAGTTGAGCGCTCTCTCTCTCTCTCTCTCTCTCTCTCTCTCTCTCTCTCTCTCTCTCTCTCTCTCTCACACACACACACACACACACACACACCTTTTTTTCCTAATACCTCTGGTGGATGGTGGGCTAAATAGGAGATTAAAGCACTTAATAACCATCATTAAATATAAGGTTTAAAAAATTAAAGTTGTATGTTAGTTAACATCATCACTAATTTTTTTCTTTCCTCCCTTACCCAAATAATGGTGATAATAACATATATAAGTAGTAGCAATAGTAGCAGAAGTAGGCATCAGGCCTATTTGGGCCACTTAGTAATCTAAATTACTTTTGATTCTGGATCTTCTGATGAAGTGATGCATTGCACATCCAACCCTATTGCTTTGTTGGTCTACCGATACCTAGTTGATGGGGGTTGCCATAGTCACAGGATAGCATGATAATAATGACAAAACATTGTCTAAGGACCAGAGGGAAACTAGAATTGTTTTGTTGTTGTTGCTTTGTTTGTTCATGTGTTCATTTTGAAGGATAATAGCTATTGCAAAGGATGGCATTCCCCCACTCCCCACTATTAAAAGTCTTGTCTGAGATTAACCTAAGGTTTTGCAATAAGGATCTTATTAAACTATCAAAATTGGTTCTTGTTTCTTATTCATTAAATCTAGTCAGCATGATATCATTGCTATAGCAGACAAACCTCATGCCCCGTGGAGTGAAAGGCATGTGAATAGATTATTACCTAAAGCCACAGAATTGATGGGAAGTAGAATGGTGAAGGAATTGCTAACCCAGACAACTGAGCAAATACTCTTCTAATAGTTTTTCAGGTGGTCAAATGCAAATTAGGATTCAGGGATACGTTGATTTGCTTCATCAGCAAACCCACAATAGTCATAAGTGTTGCAATCTAAATGAGTTTTAAAAATAAAAACCAGGACTGGAGAGATGGCTCAGAGGTTAAGAACGTTGGCTGCTCTTCCAGAGGTTCTGAGTTCAATTCCCAGCAACCATATGGTGGCTCACAACCATCTATAATGGGATCTGATGCCCTCTTCTGGTGTGTCTGAAGACAGCTACAGTGTACTCACATACATTAAACAAACAAAGAAACAAACATTCCCTAAGATTTGTCTGTGTTCCATACAGGCAGGCCTCTTATGAGGAGAGTTGAGTGAGGCTGTTATAAGAGTTAATCATTTTTGCAGCTTTCTAGCCTTGGTGTTGGATGACATTTTGTATCATATCTTCTGGAGATCGACTGAAGCTTGTTTTGTAGACAGAACTATAAGTTTCATGGTGCAGTATTAATCATTGGCAATGTGTAACATCAAAAATGCAGCTGGTGGAAAGAATGTGTTTTATATATAGAATGCATGTTGGATTTTAAGTATCTTTGTAGTCATATCAGAAATAATTGCCTTTACTTTCTGAAAGCATTATTATTAATAATAGTTGCCTTAAAGTCTTTGTTTTTAATTCTGACGTATGTACCGTCTTAGAGTTTGCATTATGACTTTCCTTTTCAAGTTAGGGTTTCCTGTATTTTCATGTGCCAGGTAGTACAAAATTGTATCCTACACATTTTCATACCATTCGGGTTAAATCCTAAGGAGAGTGTTGATTTTTTTTTTATGTCAATGTCCAATCAATCAGATTTATGTTCAACACACAGACTCATAATTTTCATTTTGGGGTCTTTGTTTAATTCAAATATTTATGGAGTTATTTAGATAAATTCTACAAGTGACCACTATATTTGGACACTAGAGTAGTAAACCAAACCAGGGGCCAAAATTTTTGTCTAAGTAACAAAACTTATTAATATAACCCCTTTCCTTATTCCTGAGGCCAAAAAAGTTTTTTTAAGTTTTGTTATTTTTCCATTTATTTTTGTAAGAAGTTTAACAGATTATGTCCTTTAAGAAATTAGTACAGTTGGTCCAAGCTAGTGGTTCTTAACCTGTGTCATGACTCCTTTAGGGGTTGAAAACCCTCATACAGGGATTGTCTAAGAGCATCAGCAAACACAGACATTTACATTTCAGTTACTAACAGTTGCAAAATTACAGTTATGAAGTAGCAGCGAAAATGATTTTATGGTTGAGGGTCACCACAGCATGAGGAACTGTACTAAAGTGTTACAGCATTAGGAAGGGTGAGAACCACTGCTTTAAGTTATCAACACACTCTGTCTCTGTCTCTGTCTGTCTGTCTGTCTCTCTCTGTCTCTCTCTGTCTCTGTCTCTCTCTCTGTCTCTCTCTCTCTCTCTCTCTCTCTCTCTGTGTGTGTGTGTGTGTGTGTCTTTCTGAAATATACTTTTAGTTACACAGTGTTCAGGTGTGTAGGAAAGGAAACAGTCTTTGTCTTCTAATTCATATTTAGTTTTTTGATGACCTTATGTACTCTTTCTTAAAATTATTTATTTACAATTCAGTCCTTCTCTCAGTCCCCCTCCCACAGTTTCTCATCCTATTCCTTCATCCCCCTATCTCTCCAACTGAGGCCAGATCAGACAGTCCTCTGCTATGTATGTGTTGGAGCCTCAGACCGTCTCCTGTATGCCGCCTGGTTGGTGGCTCAGTGCCTGGGAGGGCTGGGTTAGCTGATGCTGCTGATCATCCTGTGGGGTCGCCCTCCTCTTCTGCTTCCTCCATCTTCCCCTGATTCAACCACAGTGGTCCCTGACCTCAATCCAATGTCGGGTGTAAGCATCTGCATCTGTCTCAGTGAGCTGCTGGTTGGGCATTTCAGAAGACCGCCATGCTAGGTTCTTGTCTGTAAGCACGTCATAGCATCAGTAATAGTGTTAGACCTCTGTGTCTCCCCATGAGGTAAACCCCAGTTGAACTTGTTACTAGACCGCCTTTCCTTTAGTCTCTTCTCCTTTTCTGTCCCTGCAGTTCTTTTCAACAGGAACAGTTCTGGGCCACACAGTTTGACTGTGGGTTGGTAACATAATCCCTCCTCTTGAAAAAATCTTCACTAACCCCACATCTGATAGAGGGATAATACCCAAAACACATAAAGAACTCAAGAAGCTAACCTCCAAAAAGCCTAACAACCCAATTAAAAAATAGGCTACAGAGCTAAACCAAGAATTTACAACTGAGGAATTTCGAATGGCCGAGAAGCACCTAAAGAAATCTTCAAAGTCCTTAATAATCAGAGAAATGCAAATCAAAATGCCCCTGAGATTCTACCTTACACCATTCAGAATGGCTAAGATTAAAAACGCAAGAGACAGCACATGTTGGTGAGGATGTGGAGAAAGAGGAACACTCCTTCATTGTTGGTGGGATTGCGAACTGGTACTACACTCTCACTGGAAATCAATGGTGGTTCCTCAGAAATTTGAAATTTCTACCTGAAGACCCAGCTATACTACTCTTGGGCATACCCAAAAGATGCTATACCACATCATAAGGACATGTGCTCTACAATGTTCATAGATAGCTTCTTCATTTGTAATAGCCAATAGTTGGAAACAACCCACATGTCCCACAGTGGAAGAGTGGATACAGAAAATGTAGTATATTTACACAGTGGAAAACTACTCAGATATTAAGAATGAGGACATCATGAGATATGCAGGCAAATGGATGGAACTAGAAAATATCATCCTTAGTGAGGTAACGCAGACTCCAAAGGGCATACATTGTATATACTTACTAACAAGTGGATATTAGCAAAAACAGTACAGAATGCCTAGGATACAACCCACAGAACTTAAAAGTTAAACATGCAGAAAGGCTAAGTGAGGATGCTTCAATCCCACTTAGAAGGGGAATCACAGGAGGCAGAAGGAGGGAGGGATTTGGGCAAGAGAGAGGAGAGGGAGGGGAAAAGGGCTGAACAGGATCAGGTATGGGATGGGAGTGGGGCAGGAGAGAAGCTCAGACAGCCAGCAGAATGAGTGGAGATATGCAGCCCTAAAAGGTGAAAGATAGGGTGATATTCTAGAAAGTACCAGAGACCTGGGAGGTGAGAGACTCTCAGGACTCAGTGGGAGTGACCTTAGACCTTATACATTCTTACGCACTGTTATTGGACGCTTCCTCTGTACTCAGTTTTTCTTTACTTGCTTTTCAGTTTTTTGTTGTTGTTCGTTTTTGTTTTTTTCCTTCTCATTGGTAGAACAGGGTGCTTCATAAAGCTCCTGTAAATAAAATACAGCAGAATGGGGTAGGCTTCCAAAACTGGATCCTTTAGGCTTGCCCCCATGGAGACTTCAGTTCCTAATTATAATTTCTTATACCTTGTTTTGAAGTACATTGCTGAGATTTCTGCTCTGTTGTGACTGCATTTTCTTATCTTTGTCTTTGGGCAAAGAAGTTAATATTGTAACTTTAATTCTCAGACAAATATAAGAATATTGCTGATTTTTCTAATGCTGGAAAGTCCAAATAATAATGCATCTAGTAGTGTGTGTGTGTGTGTGTGTGTGTGTGTGTACACATCACAACACGAGAATGATGTCAGATGGTAGTAATATGCAAGAGAGAGAGAGAGAATAGTAGAAGCAAGAGATTGAAGATTGAATGTTGGGCTGTGGTGGCACAGGCTTTTGTTCCCAGCACGCGGGAGACAGAGACAAGTGGATCTCTGAGTTCAAGGCCAGCCTGGTCTACAGAGTGAGTTCCAGGACATCTAGGACTACATAGAGAAACTATCTCAACTCTCCTCATCTCCAACCCCGAATGCCCCCCCCCCCAAAAAAAAACAAAGGAAAGAAGGAAGGAAAGAAACAAAGAACTTGAAGATTGGTACCAGTCTTTTATAGCTATCTGTTCTCATGACTATTAATTTGTTCCTGTCAGATTATCATCAATCTCACAAATTTCGTTATGTCCCCAATCACCTACTAGCCCTGCCTCTTAAAGGTTCTACTTTATTACCATTGCATGGGGATATTACATGGGGACTAGCCCTCTAGCACAAGAACCTTTAGGAAACAAATCATATCTAAACCATGGAAACATGAGTCATTTTGTGGTTTAATAGTTCCGTCAATGTAGTGTCATTGTTTTCAGTGCTGCATGTTTTCTGGATTACTGTAAATTTATAGTAAATCTTAAAATTATATACTGTGAAGCTCCTAGCTTTGTTTTCTATATTGGAAATTGTCTTAGTGTTCTCCTTTTTTGCATATACATTTTAAATATGTTAAGTCCTAAGGTTGGGCAGCCATGGCTCACACTTTAACCCCAGCACTTGGGAGGCAGAGGCAGGCGGATCCATCTACAAAGTGAGTTCCAGGACAGCCAGGGCTACACAAAGAGAAACCATGAGTGTGAGTGTGTGTGTGTGTGCACACGTGCGTGCGTACATAAATATATATATATTATAAATATATATATATTAAGATAAAAGTTAAAAACTCTGTTAGATATTCATTTGTAGTGTTTTGTAACTGATTTCCAGAGTGGTTGTATCAACTTGCAAATCCACCAACAGTGGAGGAGTGTTCCTCTTTCTCCACATCCTTGCTAGCATCTGCTGTCACCTGAGTTTTTGATCTTAGCCATTCTGACTGGTGTGAGGTGGAATCTCAGGGTTGTTTTGATTTGCATTTCCCTGATGGCTAAGGATGTTGAACATTTCTTTAGGTGCTTCTTGACCATTCAATATTCCTCAGTTGTAAATTCTTTGTTTAGCTCTGTACCCCATTTTTTATTAGGGTTTTTTGATTCTCTGGAGTCTAACTTCTTGAGTTCTTTGTATATATTGGATATTAGCCCTGGATCAGATGTAGGATTGGTAAAGATCTTTTCCCAATCTGTTGGTTGCTGTTTTGTCCTAATGACAGTGTCCTTTGCCTTACAGAAGCTTTGCAATTTTGTGAGGTCTTATTTGTTGATTCTTGATCTTAGAGCAGAAGCCATTGGTGTTCTTTCTGTTCAGGAAAATTTCTCCTGTGCCTATGTGTTTGAGGTTCTTCCCACACTTTCTCTTCTGTTAGTTTGAGTGTATCTGGTTTTATGTGGAGGTCTTTAATCCACTTTGACTTGAGCTTTGTACAAGGAGATAAGAATGGGTCAATTTGCATTCTTCTACATGTTGATCTCCTATTGAACCTGCACCATTTGTTGAAAATTCTGTCTTTTTTCTACCAGATGGTTTTCGCTCCTTTGTCAAAGATCAAGTGATCATATGTGTGTGGGTTCATTTCTGGGTCTTCAATTCTATTCCATTGATCTACCTGCCTGTCTCTGTACCAATACCATGCAGTTTTTATCACTATTGCTCTGTAATACAGCTTGAGGTCAGGGATGGTGATTCCTCCAGAAGTTCTTTTATTGTTGAAAACAGTTTTTGCTAACCTGGGTTTTTTGTTAATCCAAATGATTACACATGGAGTGACCCATGGCTCCAGCTGTATATGTAGCAGAGGATGGGCCTTGTTGGGCACCAGGGGAGGAGAGGTCCTTAGTCCTGTGAAGGCTTGATGCTCCAGTGTAGGGGAATACCAGGGCGGGGAGGTGGAAGGGAGTGGGTAGAGGGTTGGGGAGTACCCTCATGGAGGCAGGGGTTGGGGGATGGGATGGGGGATTTCCGGAGGGGAAACTGAGAAAGGGGATAACATCTGAAATGCACATAAAGAAAATATCCAATAAAAGAAAAGAAAAAAGGAAAAAAAGGTTATTATGATCATGTTACCATGACCACCTTGTTCTGATCACATCTTTGTTTCAGAAAGTTGTTAGGACAAACTTATACACAAACACCTATTTTCCTGTCTAATCTCCCATTTGGAAACCTCTACTCCTGAACTGTAAAAACTCATCTTTCCCATTTGTAATGTTGACCTCAGGATCCCTACCTTTAGGGAGAGACAGCTCATGTCCTTGAATAATAAAATAAAACTTAAAAAAAAAGAAAGAAATGTACATTTTGTCCAGAAAAGGAGAATGTTTCAAGTTCTGCTAAGGAAGGTGGTCTAGAGGTTAGTGCCACTAACAAAGCACTTGCTTTGCAATGGAATGACAGGGGATCATTAAGATTGACCAGGCCCCACTCAGTGTGAACATTTGGTGGTGTAGTTTTCTTAAGGACTGCCATATTGACAGCCCATGCCATAATGACTCTCTGTGTAGTTCTGATCTATATTTCCCTGATGTTTAAAGATGCCTAGCATTGTAAGATATTTTTTATTTTCATTTCGTTTAGGACTGACCATTCAATTCATTTTATTGATGGATTATTTGTTCTCTTGTAGTGTTTTGAGTTTTTATTAAATTCTCTGTATTAATTCTTTGTAGGATGAATAGCTAACAAAGATTTCTCCACTTCCGTTGGGTAGTTCTTGACTTTTAATTGTTTGCTTTGTTGTATAGAAACTTTCAGTGTTCCACAACCTCATTTGTTAGTTCCTGCTGTTAATTCCTGAGTTAACAGAGTCCAATTTTGAAAGTTGGTGCTCATATCTTGGGATGTTTTTTCCTAGTTAAGTAGTCTCAAATTTTTGGGAGTCATATTACAATTTTGATCCACTTTTAAGTTTAATTTATACAGAGCAAGAGAAGGGAATTTAATGTCAGTATTTTCCATACACGAGCTTTCCCAGCCTGGTCTGTTATAGAGGCTCCTTGTAAAGAACTAGATATTGTAACTGTTAGGTTATTTCTGAGTCTCTCTTTGGTTTGAGTCTGGATTTGTGCCAGTGTCAGGCAGTTTTTATTTTTCTTTTTGTTAGAATTATTTTAATTATTTGAGGTCTTTGTAGTTCCATATGATTTTTTTTCTATTGTAGGCCTCCCCCCCTCATTTATATGAAGAATATCACTGACATTCTGATGGCAGTTACACTGAATCTATACATAGTGTTTTGGTAATGTAAGCCATTTTAACAATATTCTGTTCATCCTTTTACTTGGGATACCTTTCTATCTTCTGGTATCTTCGATCTCTTTCTTAAGTAATTCATAGTTATTGTTGTAGAGGGAGTCTTTAATATGGCTAGGTTTTATGTTATTTTCGTTTGTTTGTTTTGTGGCCACTCTGAGTGGATTGTTTTCTGACTTGAATTTTAGAACGTTGCACATTAGTATATCCAGAAACTACTTATTTCCATAAGCTGTTTTTGTCTTTCTACTTGGCTAAAACTGTATAAGATCTAAGAATTTTCTCGATGAGTCTTTAAGTAAAGGATGACACTGCCTATAAATAAGTATGATTTCATTTGTTTTTTTATTTCTATCATCTTTATATCTTTCTCCTGCCTTTTGTTCTATCCAAGAACAAAGTGTTATATGAATAAGAAAGGAGAAAGTGGACATTATATTGTATTCCTAAATAAAAATGGTTTCCATTTTTCAGTCAGTTTCATATTGTCTATAACATCTGTCTTAAACAGCCTTTATTGTTTTATATCTAGCTTGTTTGGACTTTTGTCATAAAGGAATGCTTAACCCTAAAGGGAATATCTCCTGCATTTGTTTAGACTGTCTTGTGACTTTGTCTGAGATTCTGATTATGTGCTGTGCTACATTCACTGACTTGCATATATGGAATTATTCTTGCATTATTGGAACACAACCAATTTGATCATGGTGTGTGATCTTTCCAGTGTGTTACTAATTTTAGGATACCAATATTTTGTTGAAGATATTTATATCTGTGTTCATTCAAGAGGTTAGTTACAGTTTTCTTTTTGGTTGTCTCTTTCTCTTTTGGTGGGTGTGGGATGGGCGAGCAGAGAAGGTGGTAGGGTCTCATTCTTCTGTTCACATAGATCTGAAACTTACTATTAGCCCAGAGTGGCTTTAAAATCATAACATGGCATTGCTCCTGTTTTACTCTCCCAAGTGCTGAAATTATAGGTGTGAACCACTACATCCTACTCTATATGCTTTTGACATGAGGGTGGTGCTGGCTTTGTAAAGTGATCTTAGAGGTATTCCCATTTCAATTTAATGGAGTCCCAGTGTTCTTCAAGGTCTACTAGAATTCATCAGTGTCTGTTCCAGAATCTGTCTCTTTCTTGGGAGATGTTTAGTTACTGTTTTTATCTCATTGGGATTTGATCTGTTTGGGTTGTTTGGTATATCATCTGTATCACATGTTCCATTTTTTAAGACTTTTGCAAGTTTTTGGAATATGTAAAATTTAAAAATATTCCATACTGACCCTCTGGCTCTTAGTGCTGTCTGTTGTTACTCATTCTTCTGTTTCTTCTGGTTAGCTGTTATTAGGTTTATCAATATTTCCTTTTAAAGAATCAGTTCTTACTTTTGTTGATCCTTTGTATTGTTCTTTATAGTAAAGTTTAGTTTCATTGATTTTAGCTCTGATATTCTACATGTCACCTACTATAATAATTTTGGATTTGGTTAGCTAAGACCTTGTTGTGTATCATTAGTCTATTTCTTTGATATCACTGATTTTTTAAATATAGATAACTCATAAATCCTTTTAGAACTGTCTTCACAACATCCCACAGAGCCTAGTATCTGGCATTTCATTTTTATTTGATTATAGGAATTTCAAAATTTACCCCATTATCAGGTCTCTATTTCAAAAGTATCCATATGTTTGGATAGAATCTGTAGGCTTCCCTTGATTCTAATTTTTAGTTTTATTTTATTCTTATCTGATAAAATTCATAAATTTCTTTCATTTTTGTATTTATTAAGGCTTATTTTTGTGGCCTAACCTATATTTTAATAACATTTTCAAGTTCTCTACAGTTGGGGTAGAGATGCCTCTCACAGATACCATAGGCTATTACATATTGACCTTCCCAAACAATTCAGGGTATTGCCAGTGCTCTTGGTTATGCTCCAGAACTTGATGGTAAGACCCTATTGCTACATACACCATATATACTTTAGTCATAGGCTATGGAGAAATCAAGTTGGTACTGACCTGGAAGCTTCATCCCCGCTAGCTAGCTTTTATAGTGCTAGAAGGTGTTATATATGCTACCAGCAGAGGAAAATCATTAGTGTCTTACACAGCTGTGAACCTGGTGAGCTACAGTAACAACTGGCCTGGCAGGATGTGTCTGCTGACTTAATAGTGGCACAAATGTAATTGAAGTAACTGACAATTTTCTGATTGGCTTTAAAGCCTGCTCCACAAGGTTGACTCATGCTTGGTATCATTAATTGGGCCAAAAACCTGCTGCTGGCTGGGTCATAATCCCTAGGGGAAAACCTATTAGTATTCCCTACGTTTTGTTTGTTTGTTTGTTTGTTTTGTGAGAGAGTGACAGGGTCTCTCTTTGTAGTCCTGTCTGTACTGGACTTTCCTGTGTAGATTAGGGTGGCCTTGTACTCACCGATATCCTCCTACCTCTGCCTCCAAAGTACTGAGATTAAATGTGTACATCACCAGGCCCAGCAGTTACTGTCTTTATATGTATATATAGAATAGTTCATCTTTTAACCCTCATCAAAGAAGCTTTTTTAGTAGATTGTTAGTAACACGAAGATTCACAACTGACTCTTGTGGGTCACTCCCTTTAAATGAGACAGCTGTGCTGGACTCTATCCCTCCAAGGCTTGGTGATGATTGAAGATGAGGGTTCAAAAAAGTTCTAAGAACCAGAGATGGTGAGTGTCTGCAATGCAGCAATGTTAGTGGGGCATGACAGCACCCTTGCTCATGTTTGTATTTAACTATTGGAAATAGAACATTCTGCACTGTCTTGGTTTTAGCATTTCTGTTGTGAGGGCTGATAAGTTCTGATTTGTAAGCAATGCGGAGTTACTTTTGCAGCCTTTAGTATTCTTTCTTTGTTTTGACATGCTGGCATTTTAACTATTCTGTGCCAATGTGCCACACAGAGATTCTTTTTTGGCCTTGTTTGTTTGGGTCTTAAATGCCTTCTGTATTTGAAGTTTTGTATCTTCTTGGAGTCCAGAAATTTTCTGGTTTGATTTCATTGCATTTGTCTTCTCTGACTTTCATTTGCAACTCCCTCTGCTCCTTTCTCTATTTCTTAGGTTTGGTCTCTTGATCTAGAGTTCTTGAAAGTTGGAGTCACATTTATTGTGTACCTTGTTGTTGAGGTTTTCTTCTTCTTTTGCCATTAAAATGTAGTAATTTCTCAACCTTACCTTCAATCTCTAAGTACTCTGTTGGCGACACTTTCCATTGACTCTAGGAATTTGATTCATGAAGCTTCACACTTCCAGCAAGGCATGGTGGTGCATGTCTTTAATGGTGGTGCTTGGGAGTCAGAACCAGGTGGATCTCTGTGAGTTTGAGGCCACCTTGATCTACAAACTATGTTCCAGGATTTCCAGTGCTACACAGTGAAACCCAGTTTCAAAATCACCCCCCACCCAAAAGCCTTTCATTTACAAGCTTTTCCTCCCTAGAGCCTCTAGCTCATTGGTGAACGTCTCATCTGAATCTGGAGCTGACTCCTTTGCTTTGTTCATCTGTTTGGTCATCTCTTTTTTGATGTCCTTGAAAGCGTTGTGTAAAAATTACACTTTTAAATTTGTTGGTGTTTAAGCCATTGCCCTGTATTTGGATTTGGTTACTAAGAAGCAGTGAATGTCTGAGGAAGGGGCATTCTATTGCTTCATCACAGTTCTTGTGTTTCTACTTAGTGATTTCTGTATTTTTTGGAATGAACGTATCCTCCAATTTTCACTAGTGTCTTCTTGGTAAATAACCTGTTCTTTTCAGTCACAGGAGAAATCAGATTTCAGTTATAAAAACTCAAAAACAAACCAGATACTTAAATATAGTGAGACACAATTGGAAACAACTATATTCCCAATAAGGGTAGAAAAGAAAGTGCCAAGATACTACATTGGTACTCATACTAATAGTCCAGTATTAAGTATTGTATTAATTTTGTAGAGCTGAGACCCATATTCAGACAGAAACATTTTAAATTCAGAGAGAGAGAGAGAGAGAGAGAGAGAGAGAGAGAGAGAGAGAGAGAGAGAGAGAGAAACAAGTGCTTATTAAGGCACAAATAGTAAGATTATAAGGCCAGGGATCCTCAGTCTTTGGCCTTTGTCTGACACCGTGTCCCACCCAGAACCATTCCATAAAGGCTGGGCAGACCCCTAGCATTTATATGACAAATTAAGGATTTAAAAGTTACCAGGGAGGGGGAGGGGTTAGGGGGATGTTTGCCTGGAAACCAGGAAAGGTAATAATTGAAATGTAAATAAGAAATACCCAATTTAATAAAGATGGAGGAAAAAAATTTTAAAAAAGTTACCAAAGGTAAATGTATCAGCAAATAATAGTAATACAAACTAAGGGACAGGAAAGGGAAAAAGGGAAGAAAAGGCAAAAATAGGAAAGAAGAATATGGGATAAAAACACGAGAGATAATGTTGAGAGGAAACAAAATATTAACACAATTAGTGAGCAAAGCAAAATAATCCAGTCAAATCCAAACAAGTCAAATATGTGAATATTAAGTGGCTTATGGAAATACTTTGCTAGCACCTCACCATCGGGTGAATTACAAGATAGCAGCTTGGTTTCTGTTTTCTCAGTAGGTTAGACCAGAAATAGCAATGTGTAGACTGAGCTTCACCATGCATTTCCAGTTGGAGCTTGTTAGTTGCTGAGACCTCTGATAGGTTGAATACTTGTCCGTTGTTCTGCATATGCAAGCCCAGCAACATAGCCAGTTTAGGAACCACTGTCAGCTTGCTGTCACTGTAAGCCTGTGGGCCACCTGATTGATTGCTCCCTTGTACCAGAGTCCTTCTGCCAGTATGATACCTGGGTGTGGGAAAGGCCTGAATAGTAGTTGTATTTACACTAAATGTGACCTAGGCTCCAAGAGTGCATAAAAGAGTCAAACCAGAGCAGTGTGTTTTTCCTAACTCCACCCCTATCCTTCCACCTTTGTACAAAATACAAAGTAGGGCTCCAAGTGAAACCGTGTGATACAAGTGATAAAGAGACTTTGCCTGTCTTTCCAGCCCCATGTGTGATACACTGCTTGTTCTCACTCTTCTTTACAGAGCTCAATCTGCAGTTTCATAATAGAACAGCCCGTTGTTTATCTCCGTAGCATGCCATGTTTTCACATGCCCTTCAGTGACTAGGCTCACCGTTAACGACACATTGATGGGGTACTGAACCTGCTATCTGCTGACTATCCTAGTACTGTAGAGCTCAACATACACCAGCTGATCCACAGTCAAACTGCAGATTCATAAGAATAAAGTACGTTTGTTTTCTGCTGAGTTTTTGAGATTGCTAGTTATCTAAGAAAAGCTATTATGCAGCCTAATTCTGTTAATATTCACCAATATTTTACTTGAAGCATATACATTTTTAGATTTTGTTTGTAACATCATTGAGTTCAAGCATAATTTTATAGGACAAAGAAGATAAAAAGAAAATGTTTCTAATCAGAGAAATGAACTAGGACAGCCAAATTGGACTAATTGCACTATGATTCCTTAAGGATTATCAGATCCTAAAATTATCAGCTCATTTTTAACAGTGGAACATTGTGAGAGCTGGTACTTCACTAAATGAAATGCATCATTTTGAATATATTCCTTCATAAAAAAATTTAGTGCTGCTTTTGATCACCAAAGGACTTGTTAGTTTGTAAATTACCATAATGGAATAGCTCGTTGATTACAAATCTGTTAAATAATATAATTTTGTATAAATCAATTTCAGATGTTTTGAAAGCCCAGTGATTAGATAAACAGACTTGAAAAAATAGGTCTGTGAGATACATTGTTCATCCGATTAGGCAGGGGCAGGGAGAGGGAAAATAGAACATACTAAACACAGTGATTGGCAACTAAAAAGAATAAAGTTTCAATATGCTAGCAGAAGTTCTAAATTCCAGTGATAAGTAACAAATTCTATATTTCTGCCTCCTGAATATTGGTGGCACATTAGTAGTGATCAGGACTAAGGTAGTGGTAGGAGAGTGGACAGAACATGGAATTTTTGAAATATATTTTAGATTGGTAATCTGCAGAACTGTTAGTCATTTATTGCAAAGATTGATAAGGGAAGAATTTAGAGATGATTTGTAAGCTTCTGAACTGAAAAATAATGTAGTTAGAGAAAAATGCCTTTGTCATTCTTCATTGAACTACAATTTGCAAACCATAAAACTCACCATTTCCAAGTATTCCAGTGGCTCTTAGCATAGTCACTGTGCTGTACCAACATCACTCACTGCTCTCTTACCGTCATCCCAAAGAAAAGGACCAGGCCGCTGAGCATCCGTCCCTTCCTTCACTTTCCTGGGATGCTCTGGAAACCAGTCTACTTTCTGTTTTCTTGGATTCATCTCTCCAGAGCCTCTTACATATGAGTAGAATCATATCGTTTGTGGCTTTCTGTGACTTCTTTCATTAAGCATTAGCTTTCAAGGCTTTTTCAACTGTATGTCACATGTCAGACCATCATCCCTTTGATAGCTAAATACTTAATTTATGTGAAATATGACATGGATATATATATATATATATCCATATATACATACATACATACATCTGGGTTGTTTATACCTTGGCTATTATGAGTAGTGCTACTGCACATGTTCATGTTGAGGTGTTGGTTGTAAGCCTGTGTTCAGAGCTTTTGGCTGTATTCATGGAAGAACGAATTGAGTCATAGTGTGATTCCGTGTTTAGCTTTTGGAGGAGCTGTCTATTTTACACAGAAGCTACATCAGTTTCGCCGCTGCCGTTATGTGATAGTTTCATTTTTCTACACATTTAACAATGTTTTCGGTTATTTGGATTGGTGATCTTCAGAAGTATGTGTTCAAAAGGTTGGTAAGAAAAAAATTAGCAATGATTTTCTAGACTTCTGGACTAAAAAATGCATGATTAGAGTATGTCAATAGATACTTTATTGAACTACAATTCACAAACCATAACACACACATAAAACTCATATACCATAGCACACACATACCCATGTCAAGATCAGAGGACAGTGTGCAAGAGTAAGGTTTTTCTTTCTACCATGTGGGTTCTGGGAATTGAGCTTAGGTCATCAGGTTTCGTGACAACTATCCTTACCCAGTGAGCCGTCTCACAGACGTGTCATTGTAAAAGTATCCACTTATTCTTTTTTGTTGTTGTTCTTAAAAGTGGCATCTATATTAATGGGTACAAAGAAGGTCTCATTCGACTCAGATTTACTTTTATAGAAATATTGCTAAGCATATTGTCAAATGCAAAGGGGCCATTTAGGAGTCCATGTATAAATACCTGCTCAAGTCCTTTACCCAATTTGTGTGTGTGTGTGTGTGTGTGTGTGTGTGTGTGTGTGTGTGTGTGTGTTGTTAGGTTGTAAGAGTTTTTTATATATTATAAAGCCTAGACTCATCAAAAATATTTGCAAATATTTTTCCATTCTAGAATTATATTTTCATTTTTTAAATAGCATTCTTTGATACACAAAATGGGTTTTTTGTTTGTTTGTTTTTTGTTTTTGTTTGGTTTGGTTTGGTTTTAAATAAAATACAGTTTATTCACTTTTCTCTTGTTCATGCTTTGGTATCATTTATTCAAGAACACATTTCCATTTTTGTAAAGTTACTCTTTTTTTAAAAAAATACATTTTTTGGCATAAGTCGAAGTGGGTAATTACGCACCCACAGTGTGCACCTGTGGTCAGAGGCTGGCTTGTGGAGTTTGGTTCTGCTCTTTCATCGGGTAGGCACTGGGGTTGAGCTCAGGTGGTCAAACATAGTGGGAAGACCTGTGTTTGCCATCTCATCGGCCTACATGTCTGTTCTTTTGGCTCTCTAGTTATCCTGATATTTTCTATTATATTGCCTATGTAAATTTGCCTTCAAAATCATCTAAATTTTAATTCTTTTAATACTCTAAAATTCTAAACTTTTAGTTTCTTAACACATTCCTACTCCCTTAAATGGATTGGGTTCTTGTACCTTGTTGATGGACACATTGTATTTTTGTCAGGCTATATTTGGTTTATTTGGCTTTTCTCCCATGTTTCTTTCTCTCTCTCTCTCTCTTTCCCCCCCCTCCCTCCCTTTCCCCTCCCTCCCCCCCCCCTCTCTGTCTCTATCTGTCTGTCTCCTCTCTCTCTCTCTCTCTCTCTCTCTCTCTCTCTCTCTCTCTCTCTCACACACACACACACACACACACACACACACACACACTTGTTTGTTTACTTACTTGTTCAGTACTAAAGATTGAACCTAGGGCATTGAGAATGTGAGGCAAGGAGTCTGGTCATGGAGTTATAGCCTCAGCTTATACACCGATTCATCTTCATTGTATATGTGTTACTGTTAATTAGTGCCCAGATACTGTATATGTAATTTTTTCTGTGTATAGCACATTCGTATAGATTGTTTAAGGCCTGTTTCGATAGCAACAGCAACCTGCTATTGTCTTTATTTAAACTTATGGGAGTTACGATTGTAAGATCCAGTCTCTCTCTGCCTGCCTGCTTGCCTGCTTGCCTTCCATTCTTCCTTCCTTCTTTCCTTCCTTCCTTATGTTCCTTCCCTCCTTCCATTCACCCCTCCTTCCAAATAAATATATAAATGGGGGTCTCCCTCTCTCTCCCTCTCTCCCCCCCCTCTCTGTGTGTGTGTGTGTGTGTTATACTGTTCTGAATTATCCTTATCATTTCTTGTACTCTCCTATCCGATTAACAGGTGGCATCTCCACAGAAAGTGATTGTGCTTTTGAGCCAGACTACGCCATTCCACCACTTCCAGTGAGTGAAGGTATGCAGCACATTCGGATTATGGAGGGCATGTCTCGCTCTCTTCCATCCTCCCCCTTACTCACACATCAGTCTATCAGTGTTCGGCTCCAACCTGTGAAGAAGTTAACTGGTAAGGAATTTACCTGAATTTAGTATGTTTGACAGGAAACCTGACATTTTAGGTCACATTAGATGTGTGGATGTGCGTCTTCAGATTACCTCCCCTTTGGCCTTCCTACTGCCATAAGACTCTTAGAAAGTGGAGCTCCTACTGATCTTAATTTAGAGAATTAGAGCTGTACTGAGTTTGGCAGATTGGTGTATTCATTTCTAAGTGACCCATCTGTTGTGGACACGTTTTTCTAGATTTTCAGGAAGTTCTTAGTTTTGCCAGAATACACTGTTGTTCTGACTTCACTTACCAGCTTGTTCCTGTCACATTAACAGATGGAGACATTGTAATTTTAGTTGTATTAGAGCTTGACAGTTCAGCAAATGTATAGACTTAACCATGTTTTTGTTTGAAATCATGATTTCTAGATTTCATCTCTGGTGTTCAAATCTAACTTGGATGTTTTCTCTTCATATACCATTACAACTCCTTGGGATATTTACTGTGATTCATAAATTGTTATGGCACTGACTTTAAATACATCTCAAAATCTGTATTGCTCACTCAGTTCACGTTAGGTTAAAAGTAGGTCGTTATTAAGTGGACTTTTGTCCTCAATATTTTCAGGGAAGAAACTGTAAGCTATAACTGAAGAATATTTCCATGTGAAGATAAGAAAGCCTGGGTCACGTGGTTGGATTCTTCTGACATCAGTATATTAAAACAAAATGTATTAATTGTACCAAATAATGACTTTCATTGTGGCATTTTAGGCAGCATCCTCTAGATAGTTGTCAGTTGATGGGATTGATGGATTTGAGTGCATAAAGGATGAAATTCAGGATACATTGATTGTTTCCTCTGTGCCTGGTGTGGTTGTCATGGCATTTTCAAAAGAAGAGAAGAGGGTAAAATGAGACTTTTTGACAGTATTTCATTAGTCAGTAGTTTCATAAAGCATAAGAATTTGACTTCTTTCCATTCCTGGTTGTATTTTAGGCATTTTCAGGTAACTTGAGTGAGTCAGAGTATTGACTTGGGTCATTATATAAAAATTGTTAAAAATAGCTTAATTCAGTAGCCTAAAGTACTGGTTCTTTCCAGAGACTAAGATTATAATCAATTTTAACATGGTGTGACAAGAATAAACTTTGATTGCTTAGAAATCATCTTGATTTTGCAGTTAAAGGTGTTATTAATGAAAACACAAAATGCAAAATCTGATAGCTGCTGTGTGTTTGTTTCATTTCCCACACCCCGTGGGGAAAGTACAAAAAAGTTCCCATTCTGTGAAGTAAGCTAGATTACATGGGGTTTGTGGTCCCTACCTGATTGACTTACACCAATTTCACTATTAGCCCAAATAGCTATCTTTGTTAAAATATAAATTCACTTAATAAGAAAGTCAGTAACTCACTATTTCAGAGGTGGTGTTATAGTACAGGAAGATGGGGTATAGTTGACTAGCAACATGCATGAACCACCAAATTTTAATTTTAATGTGTGGAGCTTCTCATAAAGTTTTACTTATTGAAGACTGTAAGCAACCTAAGTACTAAGGACTAAGAATGAATTTTAAAACTTCTGAATGAAGGAAATATGTTTTCTTTAAAAAAATTCCTTGAAAATGTTTCTTTGATCATTTCCCCCCATGTAAGGCAGATGATATACTTGTCTATTTAAATGGAATAAATGGAAGTATTTCAAAATTTAAAAGACACCCTTGTTACATAGATTGCTTTTACGCTTTTCCTAATTACATTTTGTTTAAATAAATAAAAAGTTAAAGGAAGAAACTACAGACAATATGGAAATACCCTCTAGAGATACTTAACCAAAAGGTACAGATTTAATGAGGCCATTAGGGCTGTATTTAACTAATCTATCTATTTCCTTGCATCTAAACTTCCAAGTATTACTTGCATGCATATTATCTACCTACCAAACAGAATAAATAGTGTTAGCTTGTCGTATTTCTCTTGTGGCTTTCTAACATTTGGTTTCCTGTTTTCAGTATATACCTTAAGGCCCAGTCATTCAGATAATTTGTTTAGGACTATATACTAGATACTACTCTAAATAAAACATAGCAGTGAAATAGACAAGGTTTTGCTTCAAGGTTTTTATATTTCAGTTGTAAGGGATATTGATAGGAAATATATAACGACTGGATGTGGCTTTACAAACCCGGAGGCAGGCAGTACTCTGTGCATTCCAGGCAAGCCTGGTTTACACTGTTCCAGGACAGCCAGTGCTGCATAGACCCTGCTACATGGGGGTGGGGTGGGGAATAACCAATAACCAATAAGCAAATAACTCTAGATAGAACAAGTATTATGAAGATATGAAGTATGGAAAGGTGTACAGAGAAATTGGGGTGGAAATGGAGGGTTTTTTTTCCTATGGAATAATACAAGAGGAAGAAAAGTAAGGAGCAAGATCTAGGGGAAGAGCCCAGTGTTGTTTAAACAGTGTCAGAGTCGAGAGGGGAATAGAAAATGAATTGAAGAGGCAGACAGAGGTTGGACATTTTTTGCCTAGTAAGGAGCCTACTTTGATTGTAAGACCATAAGCAGAGGTGGGATGGAAAGTAATACAATCTGCTTTAACTTCTAATTGGATCTTGTTGGCAAGTGTGGGGAGCATAGAGTATGAGCGATAGAGCATTCCTCTGTGTTCATTAACCTTGCAGAAGTGGGTTCCTTTTCGGTATTACATGAGTCCCAGGGATTGAGTTCAGGTCATCAAGCTTGTCGACAAGTACCTTTATCCACTGAGCTCTCTCACCAGCCCTCCTCACTAACCTTCTACAGGTTTTGCTGAGCTTTAAACAGTACTCAGTTTCGAACAAGTTGAGTACTTTTGTTATCATTGTAAGATACTACAGATGATTAACTTTTTGTGTCATTTTGGGGCAGCTTTTCAACATATATTATGTTAGTTATCACATGTATATGTGAATACCTATTTGCAGAAAGAAGTATTTTGACTTGTTTGTCAAAACTGTAAAAGACACAAATGACTTAGAGCTTGGAAGTGTTTCTAAATGAATAGATGCAGTTGTCCATTCAGTGCCAACCAGAGCTAGACACGGACTTAGGGGAAGGCTACTTCAGTGTGTGTCCCATCTCTGTATTCTTCTCCAAAATGGGGATGTAGTTATGGCTTATGGTGACGCATGGTTATCACTTAAAACCATGTTTGGTAAATCTTAGGTACTCAGTGTTAGCTGTCATTGTTGAAACATGGTTGTTTTAAATTTGGTGAGAATTTTTTTGAAGTTTGTTTTTAGTCTTAGATGCCAGTTGGAACTTTATATTTTTGAGGAACTGAATGTAGTGAATTATGTGCATAAACCCAGCACTAAAGAAGTTGATGCAGGATCATGAGTTGGTGGGCAGTCTAGGCTGTATAGAGTCAGTTCCAGGCCAGCTTAGATTACATTGAGAGATCCAATCAATTAACAAACAAATGTTATGTGTTTCAAAGTAATATTTTAGTGAATAATGGAAAGTGATAGAAATGTTCACGTGAATGTCTTCTATGTGGCATGTGCTTCACTAATATAGTCCCACATCCATCTTCATTTGACAGATAAATAAACTGAGCTACAGAGAGGTACATGCTTGCTACATTGAAAATTTGCCAAAAATAATACAGCTAGCAAGTGGTCTTTTTTTACCAACAGGAAAATTGAGCATTAGAGAAGTTAAACACTCGTCCTATGCATTTGTATCTTATTTACTTTTTCATTGTTGTTTCTAAGGACAGAAGATGCAGGCAAATGGCTTAAATGGTAAATGAAAACTAGAAGACCTAAGAGTTGAGTAGGAGCCGCTGTTCAGTTGGGTAGTTATGTACTGCTGTAAATGGGAGAGGTAGGGAAGCGCGTGCAGAGACAGGCTGTCGGCCCTAACCAGTGCCAGACTCTTACTCATTACTCCTTCCTAGATGTCTTAGTTGTATCACAAAGACTAGGTATTTCTTAATCTATGGACATTAAGAGTGCATTGATTCATTACTATTTCGTTTATGTCACCTATTCTAGTGTGTATAAACATCGATACAGACTTTATTCTGAATTTTACAAATAAATGTCAATGAGTTTGAAAATATACATATATAGTGTTATGTTCATAGCAAAATGAAAGTCTACTTATCAATAATATGAATCATGTGTGTTATAAATTGATCGATATGCAAGTGTGAAGACAGGCATTGGGTTATGGTAGAGACATGTAACCACTACTCAGAAGTGAGAGAGTGATGACGTAAGCTTAGTCCATCCCTTTTTATATGTTTATAATCTTTACTCTCTGGGACACTGAAAAGCTATGAGGTGGTATAATAGATTTGCTGTGTAATCTTGCTTAAATTCATTTAAAAATTGCTCTACTTCCATTCTTTTGTTTGTTTAAAAAAAAGATAATAGCATTGATAATAGCCTGGAGTAGTGAGAAATAGAGCAGTACCTGTAAGTCTTGCGAGTTGGTATCTGGCCTAGAGTGTGGAGTAAAGTGCTAGCCGCAACTGCTAGAGTGTCTAAGAGGTCTGAGAATTGAGTTCTGTCATCTGTATTAACTCTGTATCCTGGGCTTTTAGAAGGTGCCCTTCAAGTCACTTTGAAAGACTTTTCACTTCTTGATGCTTATCATCAAATAGATTAAGTAATGCAGTGTAGAAGGTAGGTTATAATAGTCTAATTTTGGTAAGCTTCAACATCTGAAATACTGGCTATAGACAAAATACAGTTTTCGTCACAGAGAAAATGGAAACATTTACCTAGTTTAGAGACATTCTGCAAGAGCTACTGCATAGCTCTTTTGACATTAGTCTACATTATCTGACGTGTTCATTGACAGTTTGCCTTAGAGTTTTGGGGATCATTGGAATTAAAGATGTAGAGTGTGAATTTTATTAGGACTGATGGGAACATTAAATATGATTTGTCAGAGATACCTCCTGTCATCTACGAAGTATCGACTGAATGCTAGTTTTCTCTTTTTATGTTGGATGAATATGGAAATGTAGCTATGTCTCATAGACATTCTAAGAAAATCATTGAAGACCTAATATAAAAGGTCTACATAATATAAAAGGTGTTACTAGCTTATATAGTCTGACTTACTAGATACAGTTATACTAGATCATATGAGTACATAATTTGAATTTTAGAAACAACGTTGGCATTCTAGGTACCTTGTAGATTTCTTTTGACAAGGGAGGAGGGCAGAGGTTTACATAATCCCAAACTAACCTATAGCTCATTATGTGGCTGAGGCTAACTTTAAATGCCTGCTCCTCCTGTTTTTACCTCCCTGTTGCTTGGATTAAAGGCATTAGCCTAGTGAATTTAAAAATGCAATAGGCATTAATGAGTTCTATCACTAATAACTGTTATGTTCTTGTTTTTTTATAACATTAAGTGAGGAAAAAAATTATGACCACTTTTCAAGATCTTTAGAATATGAAGGTTTACCTGCTATAAATCCCAATATTAATTCAGTGATAGGAACAGCAAACAGGAACTACTTCTGGCCCTTCAGAGATTATTTACTTAGTCCTTTAATTCTAAAAATAAAGAATGTTCTAGATTGTCCCTTCACTATAAATAATTTCAGTTTACATGAGTCAGCATCATGAAAGCCAACCAGAACCAAATGGATAGAAGGTATGATCACCACAGGCAGAGAGCTAGGATGCTCATTAGTTGATGAATGAAAGAGAATGGATTCAAGCCATATTGTTTGACAATAAAAATAAATTATTTATTTTTCTATGTTGCAACATGGATAAACTCTGTAAATTCATTCTAAATAAAATAAGCCAGTCACAAAAGGCCATATAATCATTTATGAAATTCTATTTATGAAGTGCCATGAATAATCAGAGATATGGGTGAACCATTCAAACTTATTCCTGAATTAAAGAAGCTAGTCATAGAAGGTCATAGGAGTCTTTGTAAAATTCTAGCATATGAAATATCATGAATACAGTCTGAATATTTAGCTGTTTCCTAGAACTGAAGGGACAAATATGTAAAGTTAGTTCTGAAGGTGTGAGTTTAATTCCGGGTGATAAAGTGTTATAAGTATAGATTATGGTGATTGTTACTCAAGCTGTGAATATACAAAGCCTATTTTCAGTGGAGAGATAAATTTCTTGGTATTGAATTATATCTCTGTAAAGATGTTTTTTAAAAGCACTGTCTATGGCAAGCATTGTTAATGATAAAATAGGAAAATTGATGATTTTACATTTAAGATAATTGCTCTTTCCATGTCTTTGAAGAATCGTGTTGGGATTTTGATGGGTATTGCATTGAATCTGTAGATTGCCTTTGGTAGGATGGCCATTTTACCATGTTAATCCTGCCAATCCATGAGCATGGGGATTCTCCATTTTTCTGAAATCTTCTTCAGTTTCTTTCTTCAGGGACTTGAAGTTTTTGTCATAGAGATCTTTCACTTGTTTGGTTAGAGTTATCCCAAGATATTTTACATTACTTGTGACCATTGTGAAGGCTGTCCTTTCCATAATTTCTTTCTCAGCCTATTTATCCTTTGTATAGAGGAAGGCTACTGATTTGTTTGAGTTAATTTTATATCCAGTCACTTTGCTGAAGTTGTTTATCAGCTGTAGAAGGTCTCTGGTAAAATTTTTGGGGTCACTTATGTATACTATCATATCATATCATCTGCAAATACATTTACTTCTTCTTTGCCAATTTGTATATCCCCTTGATCTCCTTTTGTTGTCTTACTGCTCTAGCTAGAACTTTGAGTACTATATTGAATAGATATGGAAGAGTGGGCATCCTTGTCTTGTCCCTCATTTTAATGGGATTGCTTGAAATATCTCTCCATTTAATTTAATATTGGCTGTTGTTTTGCAGTAAATTGCTTTTATTATGTTTAGGTATGGGCCTTGGATTCCTGATCTCTCCAATACTGTTAACAATAAGGAGTGTTGTATTTTGTCAAATGCTTTTTCAGCATCTAAGGAGATGATCATGTGATTTTTTTTCTTTGACCTTGCTTAGATAGTAGATTATATTAATGGATTTTTGTATATTGAACCAACCTTGCATCCCTGGAATGAAGCCTACTCGATCGTGGTGAATGATGGTTTTGATGTGTTCTTGGATTCAGTTTGCGAGAATTTTATTGAATATTTTTGCATCAATATTCATAAGTGAAATTGCTCTGAGTTCTCTTTTTTTGTTGGGTCCTTGTGTGGTTTAGGTATCAGAGTAATTGTAGCTTCATAGAATGAATTAGGTAGTGTTCCTTCTGTTTCTATAACTTCTAGAATAGTTTGAGGAATATTGGTATTAGGTCTTCTTTGAAGTTCTGGTAGAATTCTGCACTAAAGCCATCTGGCCCTGAGCATTTTTTGGCTGGGCGGTTTTTCAGTGACTTCTTCTAGTTCCTTAGGGAATATGGGCCTGTTTAGATAGTTTACCTGCTCTTGGTTTTACTTTGGTATGTGGTATTTGTTTAGAAGATAATCCATTTTATCTAGGTTTTTCAGTTTTGTTGAATATAGGCTTTTATAGTAGAAACTGATGGTTTTTAAATTTTCCTCAGTTTCTGTTATGTCTCCCTTTTTCATTTTTGATTTTGTTAATTTGAATACTGTCTCTGGGCCCTTTAGTTAGTTTGACCAGGGGTTTATTTATCCTGTTGTAGATTTTATGCCTCAAAATTGGATATTTATTGCCTCAATGGATAATGAATGTGGAGAATTTAAATAATGCAGTTAATCATTCAGTTGAGAATAGAACTTTGTATTGGCAAGATACCTTTTTTTTTTTTTTACACTGGATTGTTTCTAAGTATTGATTATATATTTAGTTATAGCAAAATCTGTTTTTCAGTGAAAGTGAAAATAAAAATAGACTCTAACAACTAAAATTAAGGAATAATTCTTTTTCCTGCTTACAAAGTTTTAAAATTTTTAAAAATAGGTTTTGAGTTAAAAATATAACTGAACTTTAAAAAAAAAAAAACCCAGAGGTTTAGTGTATGGTGTATTAAAGGTTAGAAAATATTCCCATTAGTGCACTGTTAAAAGTCATTACCTTGAGTGCTTTTGGCAAATCAGAAAGTCATTAAAGAAAGTTAGTTAAGTACTTAATATTAGGAGATAAAATAAGGAAGAGTAAATAGAAGAAGAGTTGTCAACAAAATAGAAAGCTGAGGTGAATAAAATTAATTAAAAACATTACTTGACTAATAATAAAGATATTATTTCTTGGAAAAGATTAAGAAAATAGAATCTTCAAGAGAAATGGTAAATTTATAAAAAATGAAGGCAGGAAAGAAAGTAAATAACATGCAGCATTAAAAAAGCAAAAAAATGAATTAGCGACTAATGATAATACTTATGAAAATATGGTATGCAAATTTTAGAATACAACATCAAAAAATGTAAGAAAACAACATAAAATTGACAACAAGCAAGCTTATAACAACTAGCCTAATAACCACAAAGGCAAATAACGCCAGCAGTCAGCACGCCAAGAGGATCACAGGTAGGTTTTCACTAAACCCTTACGTTCTAATCATGGAAGTAGTTATGGCAACTATAGTTAATATTGAGTTATTACTATGACCAGACAGTACTCAGCACTTTACATCTGTGAGGAAATTCAGTCCTCTCCTCACAGCAGTCTAAGAAGATAGCAGCAGTCTCTGTCTAAACACGTTCTGTTCTGTAGCAGAGCCTGTTTGTTTCTTGAATATTGTCATAACTACTCTGGTTTCCATGGATGAAATAACATTTCTTAGTTACTGTAATCCATTAGTCCTAGTTCTATCTTTTAGAATAATATGACATAGATCAGCATCTTCCTTATTTGGCAACATTGTATAGATTCTGGAAAGTAGTCTTCATGATTTTCTCCAGAAGTCTTTAGAGATTGCTTTTAAGCCCTGCTCACTGTGCGGAGGGTACCGAAGCTGTGTTGCTTATCTCCTCTTAGTTGTACCAACGTGGACACAAACCCATACATGGTGCACACGGCCCACACGGCCTGTAATTCCAGCTCTTGGAGGGCAGAGGTAGGAGGATTGTGAAGTTTAATTACAGCTGTGGCTGCATTAAAAGATCCTGTCAGAATTTTTTTTTTAATTACAAAAAAATGCACAAGAAGGAGGTTACTTTGGAATATTTTAGAATTACATTTTCTTCTAACCCCATATTAACTTCCAGTGATCATTTTCTTTTGCAAAGACTTTATATCCATGTTTTAACATCCTTTGGACATCTAGTTTTCTGAATTTGTGATATAGTCTTACTATTACATGTTCTTCTTTTACTAATTACTTACCCCCTGGAATTTTGTCTGCCCTAATTTCTCATTCATCAATTGACTAATTAACGTTTGAAGACTGGGTTTTATTATGTAGCTCGGGCCAGTATCAAAATCATGATGCAGTATCAAAATCATGCTAGACTATCAGACAAAAAAAAGGAGTTCAAAGGGATACATATTTGAAAGAAAGAAGTCAAGGTATCACTATTTGCAAATGATATGATAGTATATATATATGCTACCCAAAAAATTCTACCAGAGAACTTCTACAGCTGATAAATAACTTGAGCAGAGTGGCTGGGGATAAAATAAACTCAAACAAATCAGTAGCCTTCCTCTACTCAAAGGATAAACAGGCTGAGAAATTAGGGAAGGCACCCTTCACAATAGTCACAAATAATATAAAATACCTTTGTGTGACTCTAACCAAGCAAGTGAAAGATCTGTATGACAAGAACTTCAAGTCTCTGAAGAAAGAAATGGAAGATCTCAGAAGATGAAAAGATCTCCCATGCTCATGGATCGGTAGGGTTAATATAGTAAAAACAGCCATCTTGCCAAAAGCAATCTACAGATTCAGTGCAATCCCATCAGAATCCCAACTCAGTTCTTTACTGACTTAGAAAGAGCAGTTCTCAACTTCATATGTAATAACAAAAATCAGGGATAGTGAAAACAATTCTCAACAATAAAAGAAAAAACTGCATGGATTGGTACAGAGACAGGCAGATCAATCAATAGAATAGAATTGAAGACCCAGAAATAAACCCCACACATCTATGGACACTTGATGTTTGACAAAGAAGCCAAAACCATATAGTGGGGGAAAAAAGAAAGCATCATCAACAAATGATGCTGGTCTAACTGACGATCTGTAAAAGAATGTAAATTGATCCATATTCATCTCCTTGTACAAAGCTCAAGTCCAAGTGGTTCTCGGACCTACATATAAAATGAGATACAATAAATCTAATAGAAGAAAAAGTGGGAAATAGCCTGGAACACATGGGCACAGCAGAAAATTTCCTGAGTAGAACACTAATGGCTCAGGCTCTAAGATCAACAATTGACAAATGAGACCCTATGAGACTGAAAAGTTTCTATAAGGCAAAGGACATTGTCAATAGGGCAAAATGGCAACCTACTAGATTGGGAAAAGATCTTTACCAATCATACATCCAATAGAGGGCTAATATCCAAAATATAAAAAGAACTCAAGAAGTTAAACTCTAAAAAACCAAATAACCTTATTTTTAAAAAATAAATAGGTTTAGAGCTAAACAGAGAATTCTCAACTGAGGAATCTCGAATGGCCAAGGAGAACCTAAAGAAATGTTCAAAGTCATCAGGGAAGTACAAATCAAAACAACCCTGAGATGCCACCTTACACCAATCAGAATGGCTAAGATCAAAAACTCAGGAGACAGAGCATATTGGCGAGAATGTGGAGAAAGAGGAATACTCCTCCATTGTTGGTGAGATTGCAAGCTGGTACAACCACTCTCACTGGAAATCAGTCTGGCGGTTCCTCAGAAAATTGGAAATAATTCTACCTGAGGATCCATCTATACCACTCTTGGGCATACCCAAAAGATGCTACACCACATCATAAGGACACATGCTCCACTATGTTCATAGCAGCCTTATTCGTAATAGCCAGAAGCTGTAAACAACCTAGATGCCCCACAATGGAAGAATGGATACAGAAAATGTGTTTCATTTACACAATGAACTACTACTCAGCCATTAAAAATGAGGCATCACCAGTTTAGCAGACAAATGGATGGAACTAGAAAATATCATCCTGAGTAAGGTAATCTAGACTCCAAAGGACATAAACATGGTATGTACTCAGTGATAAGTAGATATTAGCCAAAAAGTTCAGAAGACCCATGATACAACTCACAGACCATATTAAAGCCTAAGAAAAAGGAAGGCCCAAGTGTGGATGCCTCAATCCTACTTAGAAGGGGAAACAAAATGATCACAGGAGGCAGAGGGAGGGAGGGAGGGAACTAGGTGGGAGAGGAGAGGGGAATGGTAAAAGGAGGACAGGATCAGGTATGGGAAGAGACAGGAGAGAGGCACAGAAGGCCAGGAGAGTGGAAAAAATATACAGCAGTGTAATGTAGGGGTGGGGGACAGGGGTACTAAAATCTCAAACACCAGGGATGTGAGAGGCTCCCAGAGCCCAATTGGAATTACATTAACTGAAATGCCCAACAGTGGGGCGATGGAACCTGAAGAGACCACCTCCAGTAGATAGACATGGACCCTGGTTGAGGGATGGGGCCACCTACCCTTCTCAAGATTTTTGACCCAGAATTGTTCCTGTCTAAAGGAAATGCAGGGACAAAAAACAAAAAACAACAAAAACAACAAAAAAAAAATGGAGCAAAGACTGAAGGAAAGGGCATCCAGAGACCGCCCCAAGTTGGGATCCATCCCATGTGCAGATACCAAACCCTGACACTATTACTGATGCTAAGATACACTTGCAGACAGGAGCCTAGCAGGACTGTCCTGAGAGGTTCTGCCAGCACCTGACTGAGACTGTGCAGATTCTTACAGCCAACCATTGGACCAAGCCTGGAGACCCCTATGGAAGTCAGGGGAAGGACTAAAGGAGCTGAAGGGGATTGCAACTCCATAGGAAGAACAACAGTATCAACTGACTGGACCCCTCAGAGCTCCCAGGCACTAAGGCACTAATGTACCAGCATACATGGGCTGAGTCTACAGCCCCCTCTGCATATGTATCAGAAGACTGCCTTGTCTGCCCTCAGTTGGAGGGGATGCTCTTGGTCCTGTGGAGACTTCATGCTTCAGAAAAGGGGGATTCTAGAGGATGGGGTGGTGTGCTTGTGGATGGGGGAACAGGAAAAGGGACATTTGAAATGTAAATAAAATTAATAAAAAAATGATGCTCTTGCTTCTGCTATTAAAATACTGCAATTACATACCTTGATCCCTGTTTGACTCCCTGCCGTGAACAGGTTTCATTCATGTCCTGTTACTCTCAGCAGTGATCTGCTGCTGAGCCACCTCTAATGTCCAGGGCTTCCTAACTGCAATTTTACCAACTTGCCCTCCATCTCAGATCCTGGGTGTCCTTAGCTTGATCCTTTATTTGTCACAACTCTAAAAGAAATACTGGAAAGATCAGTTGTATAATTTAGATTTTAGGTAAACCTACTTCTTTTAAAAATGTAATAAGCTATGAGACAATGGTGATTTTTAAGAGGGAAAACAAATGGTATTACTAAAAGTAAAAAGTAATTTACATATTATTAAGCATATCAAAGCATCCAAAGAAATAAATATGGGCACACCCCCAGTTTTTAAATGTAGGGAAAAGCAAGGATGCTAGGGATTGAGCACAGGGCATCATGTATACTAATCTACCACGGAGGTATATCATGCCTAAAGTCCCATCGTAAAAAAAACCAAAAAAAACCAACCAACCAAACAAACAAAAAAACCTTTTTAAGATAGGAAAGATTGTGGAAGTGTTTTGGATGTGGGGCGAAAAAAAACATGAATTAGGGAAAGACTGATCTGCATAAGAAAGATAATGATGTAGAATTTTTGTTTATAAACTTGCATTCATGACTCATTTTTATGAGCTAAACTGTCTATTAACTTCCTGATATACATGCTATCTTGCTTGATCCATAAAGTACTCTGTAAGGCAAAAATAATAATAAGTACAAGAAGACATACTCAGAGTAAACAAATGACTTGACCAGGTTCTTGTAGCTATTAGCAGAGCCAGTCAGATATTCACCCCAAGAATATCTGACTTCAAAGTTTTCCCATGAAAAACAACATTTTAGTTCAAGCAACAGAAAGAAAATACTCAATTCTTGTATCAAGTTGACAGAATAAAATTTGAGATCCTTATGTCAAGTTTAACAACAGAATGAAGAATTATTGTGCATGATCACACAATGCACACTGTCACAAAAGACTGCCCAAACCACAGCCTTGCACAAAGGCCAAGCCAACCACACCCCACGCTTCAGACACATGCAGATACTTCTCTAAGAGCTATATGATCAAAGGATGTTTAAACATGACTATAAAGTCTTTATAAAAGAGGAATCATCACTAGGAGTTGATACCTGTTTGTTACTGATGACTATGAGTAATCCATAATGAGGTAGAGTTATGGCTCAGAACTCCAGACCCAAAAGAAGTGTATATAGTTAAGAAACTAGTTGGATAAAACCGTGGGTCAGAATTCCATACATATTTGTGCTGGCAGAGATGGCTCAACAGCTAAGGGTGGTTGCTTTGAACCCCGTGACCTGAGTTTGATTTCTGAGTTCTCCATGGTAGAAAGTGCTAAGACCTGCACAGCTTGGCTGTGGAAACCTGACTGGTATGGCAATTGAATGAAAAAAGGACAGACTCGGGGCTGGAGAGATTGATTGGGTCTTTCACAGCAAACACATGTTGGCTCACAACCGTCCATAATGGGATCGGATGCCCTCTTCTGGCATGCAGGTGTACATGTAGACCTAGCACTCATACATAGAGTCAGTAATTGTTTTCAAAAGGATAGACACACACAGAGTATGTTTAGTAGGTACAGCACAGTACAGTCTCTGTAGGAGGGGCCTCTACACTGTGCCTATGTCAAATAATTTGTATTCACCGAGAAGTTCAGCTGTTCTTTACACATTCACTCAAGATTTCCTATGCTCAAGAATCAATTTCCACAAATTATCCCGACTCCCTCCCACATGCGTGCCATAGTATTATATACCCACCCTGTCCCAAAACCGTTTATCACCTACCCCTACCTACCTAAATAAGTGCAGGAAAATGTGATTTTTAAAATTTGCAAAATGTTTATAGTTAAGTTTAAAGGATTTTTTATTTTAAATAGTTTTATACATATTTGTTTCCAAGCTCACCATCTAGGTATATTGGCTTCTTTGGAGCTTCTCTTGGTGCAAATGTAAAAGATGACGGTACCTTAGGCTGGGAGAAATACAGAAGTATCTGTAAAGAGAACTAAGTTTCTTCTCTGTGCCAATTGCTAACTGCAGTTTGGGGTAACTTATTTGTAAAATAGCATCATATGTTTCAACTTGAGGGTTTGTAACATTCAGTGCCATGACCCTGAATATAACTCACTATTAAAATAAGTATCTTATCTTGCCATTTTATATAAATGACTATATTTGTTTTGAGGGAAGTTTTTAACTTTGATAAATTCCTTTTTACTTGAAATTTTAATTCATTTAAATTAATAAGATTGAAAGCTAAATGTATAAAGAGAGGGAGATACAATAAAAGAATCCGACAAGGTAGAAAAGTTGTCAATCACTCAGTCACAGAATTCCTTGTATTCATTTTTATCAGTGTGACTGTCCTAAAAGGTAGATATAATTTTGTAACATGGCAAATACCAGGAAGATTACAGGAAAATGGAATTCCCTTATTCCTCTGGGATCTTGCCCATAAACTTCACTACATTCTTCTGTGATAGCTTCTAGAAATCTGTCCTTATGCCTCATTGACCCTGTCCTTTCCTACTCGCTTTATGTTCCCCTGCTGTAGAACGTGAGCTTCAAAATGCCAAAAATGGAATGTAAGAACCAAGTGATGTCCACCACTGGGAATTCTTCTCATTCATACACCATCATAAAGGGCAAACAAATATCCATAATTTAGAAGAAATCTTAGTGGTCTCTAAACAAGCAGTAAGTTATAGTGTTGGATGGTGTAAGACTCAGTAGCAATAATTATATACTTGGTTTATAGTAGATATTTTATAGTACTAAATCAAATCCACAGATTCCAACTCTAAGAACAATAAAAACATCTCATGAAAATATGTCCCTTTCTAACTCCTCCATTGGAGTCACCTTGTTCAGTCCTGCAAGCATCCTCATCTGTATCAGTAAGGCTCTGGTAGAGCCTTTGAGAGGGCATCTATATCAGGCTCCTGTCAGAAAGCACTTCTTAGCCTCAGCAATAATGACTGGGTTTGGTGGCTGCATATGGGATAGATTCCCAGGTGGGGCAGTCTCTGGATGACCTTTCCTTCAGTCTCTGCTCCATACTTTGTCTCCTTATTTCCTCATGTGAGTATTTTGTTCTCCCTTCTAAGAAGGAGTGAAGCATCCACTTCTGTCTTGCCTTTTGAGCTTCATGTGGTCTGTGAATTGTTGAGTATTCAGAGTTTTTGGGCTAAAATCCACCTCTCAGTGAGTGCATACCATGTGTCTTCTTTTGTGACTGGGTTACCTCATTCAGGATGATGTTTTTTAGTTCCATCCATTTGTTTTTAATAGCTGAGTAGTACTCCACTGTGTAAATGTACCACATTTTCTGTATCCATTCCTCTGTTAAAGAACATTTGGGTTCTTTCCAGCTTCTGACTATTATAAATAAGTCTGCTATGAACATAGTGGAGCATGTGTCCTTGTTATATGTTGGAGCATCTTTTGGGTATATTCCCCTGGAGTAGTATAGTTGGGTCCTCAGGTAGTACAATGTCCAGTTTTCTGAGAAACCGCCAGACTGATTTCCAGAGTGGTTATACTAGCTTGCAATCCCACCAGCAATGGAGGAGTGTTCATCTTTCTCCACATCCTCGCTAGCATCTGTTGTCACCTGAGTTTTTGATCTTAGCCATTCTGATTGGTGTCAGTTGGAATCTCAGGGCTGTTTTGATTTGCATTTCCCTGATGACTAAGGATGTTGAACATTTCTTTAGGTGCTTCTCAGTCATTCAATATTCCTCAGCTGAGAATTCTTTGTTTAGCTCTGTACCCCATTTTTTAAATAGGATTATTTGATTCTTTGGAGTCTAAGTGTTTGCAACACCATAGGAAGAACAACAATATCAACCAACCAGACCCCACCAGAGCTCCCAGGGACTAAACCACCAACCAGTGAGTACACGTGGAGGGACCCATGGCTCCAGCCAGATATGTAGCAAAGGATCAATAGGAGGAAAAGCCCTTGGTCCTGTGAAGGCTGGTTTCCCCAGTGTAGGGGAATGCCAAGTTGTTAAGGTGGGAGTGGGTGGGTGGGAGTGGAAGCATCCTCATAGAATCAGGGAGAGGGGGAAAGGGTATGGGAGAGGGGGAAAAGGGGATAATATTTGAAATGTAAATATATAAAATATCCAAGAAAAATAAAATTAAAAAAAGAAAATGTGTTCCTCTGATAAGAATTTAGATTCCAGAGAGCAGAGTTTCAAAAACTTCCATTCAGCTGTTCTTTGTTATAAATACACCATTCCTCTCCCAAATGTGAACCGTTCTTCTATGCCGTTGGATGAAATTTAAAAACTGTAAGACATTGTCATTGACACACTTCCTACAAAAGTGTAGATGATTATTTTGTAATCTAATGAGCAGTGTTTTGAATTATAATGGAGTTAGTTGGACAACAGTGTTTTCCTTGTTTCTGGCAAAAGTCCGTTTCTGGTTTCTGAAAATGATTATTTTTTAAATATGCATCCATATTGTTTGGTATGTTTTCCAAATACAGATTTGTTTAATGATGCAAGTAAAATGAGGAAGTGTGTATTTGATGTGTATACGTCAGTATATACTTTATTTTAGTTGATTTTTTTTTAGAATTTCATGAGTGTTGTATTTTCATACACACACACATACCCACTCTCCCTCCAACTCTTATGGGTTCTTATTCCCCTTCCTTTGCAAACTTTGGCCTCTTCAGTAATTATAACTGTTAACATATAGGTATGTATACAACATACTGAGCCCATCTAGTGTTCTTATGTACATATATTCATGGCTGACTACTTGGGATTGGGTAATGTATTAGAACTTACTGATAAAAACATTCACGAAGAGCCCTTATGAGCTAGTGATCTTTTTTAAGTGTTGTTATTATAATATAAAGTTAGCATCACACATTTGGAAAAGTTTTATTCAGGCATAAAAGCAACATATAAGTTGAAAAATGAGTCTTCAGAAATGCCTTAAATATTATTCATGGCACTCATTAAACAAAATTATTACTTCTCAGAATGTGCAGCCCAGAAAGCTTATCCTTCAGAGGTGAAACTAATCTACAAAAATATTCCAATGTGTAGGTAATCACGTTCTATGATTTTTAAGAAATGTCGCCTTCTGTGTATGAGGTTGTTGGGGATTGAAGCCAGAGCTTACACTTGCTACGAATGCACCCTGGATGCATTGGATGGCAATGCTTCCTTCTCTGCTTCATCTGTCATCTCTGTTGCCAGTTGAATCCTCATCTGGAGCTGCAGCTATTCACAGGAAAGGTGTAGGATCCCATAGAAATCTGACCAAAACTTGAATTCCTGTAACAATTCAAGTAGAACTGGTACATTTTCGGGAGAGTGGAGAGGTCATCTGTTCATCTCATCTCCGTACTGCTCGCCTTGGGGCACTGCAGGAGGCTTATCATGGGGAAGACTGTAAAGAAAATAGGCATGAGAAGAAATTTCATGTAAATTTCAGATTCATTTAGTCACAAGGGAGTTAGAAACTGGTAGTTAAAGGACTACTCCTTAAATGTCTCTCTGCCTTTCAGTTAAATGCACTGTTTTAAGCAAAGCAAACCTAGAATTTGTCTTTTCATGCATCTCTACCATATCCTCGTTCTTCAGCTCCTACCGGGCACAAACATGGTGGAAAATGATCTCCCAGTCCACAGTGTTTTTTCAGAACTATTCTGAAATCTAGCCAACTCATGGATCGCCTCAACTTGGTTGGAGAGTGGCATTTTGTCAGAAAAACTTGTTCCTTGACACCAAGTAAATTGTTGATATTCTAAAGTTATAACTAAAAAGAATTTTCCTAAAAGAATTTTTGAGACATGTTACTACTTGATTTTAAGGGCTTGCTAGGTAGGAGAGATTAGACGACAGCAGAGACACAGAACCAGGTAATGGCATTGCAGAATTTTCAAGTCAAACATGAACACTTAACTTTTCACTTGACCTTACAGTTTCTATTAGGATAAAGTAAAAGTAGTTGAAGATTATCTGAAGCAAGTTCCTTACTTTTTTTTTTTTTTTTTATTAACTTGAATATTTCTTATATACATTTCGAGTATTATTCCCTTTCCCGGTTTCCGGGCAAACATCCCCCTCCCCCCTCCCCTTCCTTATGGGTGTTCCCCTCCCGACCCTCCCCCATTGCCCCCCCCGCAACAGTCTAGTTCACTGGGGTTCAGTATTAGCAGGACCCAGGGCTTCCCCTTCCACTGGTGCTCTTACTAGGATATTCATTGCTACCTATGAGGTCAGAGTCCAGGGTCAGTCCATGTATAGTCTTTAGGTAGTGGCTTAGTCCTGGAAGCTCTGGTGGCTTGTCATTGTTGTACATATAGGGTCTCGAGCCCCTTCAAGCTCTTCCAGTTCTTTCTCTGATTCCTTCAACGGGGGTCCTATTCTCAGTTAAGAGGTTTGCTGCTGACATTCGCCTCTGTATTTGCTGTATTCTGGCTGTGTCTCTCAGGAGCGATCTACACTTCTGCACTTCTTTGCTTCATCCATCTTGTCTAATTGGGTGGCTGTATATATATATGGGCCACATGTGGGGCAGGCTCTGAATGGATGTTCCTTCAGTCTCTGTTTTAATCTTTGCCTCTCTCTTCCCTGCCAAGGGTATTCTTGTTCCCCTTTTAAAGAAGGAGTGAAGCATTCACATTTTGATCCTCCGTCTTGAGTTTCATTTGTTCTAGACATCTAGGGTAATTCAGGCATTTGGGCTAATAGCCACTTATCAATGAGTGCATACCATGTATGTCTTTCTGTGATTGGGTTAGCTCACTCAGGATGATATTTTCCAGTTCCAACCATTTGCCTACAAATTTCATAAACTCGTTGTTTTTGATAGCTGAGTAATATTCCATTGTGTAGATGTACCACATTTTCTGTATCCATTCCTCTGTTGAAGGGCATCTGGGTTCTTTCCAGCTTCTGGCTATTATAAATAAGGCTGCGATGAACATAGTGGAGCACGTGTCTTTTTTTATGTTGGGGCATCTTTTGGGTATATGCCCAAGAGAGGGATAGCTGGATCCTCAGGCAGTTTAATGTCCAATTTTCTGAGGAACCTCCAGACTGATTTCCAGAATGGTTGTACCAGTCTGCAATCCCACCAACAATGGAGGAGTGTTCCTCTTTCTCCACATCCTCGCCAGCATTTGCTGTCACCTGAGTTTTTGATCTTAGCCATTCTCACTGGTGTGAGGTGAAATCTCAGGGTTGTTTTGATTTGCATTTCCCTGATGACTAAAGATGTTGAACATTTCTTTAGGTGTTTCTCAGCCATTCGGCATTCCTCAGCTGTGAATTCTTTGTTTAGCTCTGAACCCCATTTTTTAATAGGGTTATTTGTCTCCCTCTTGGTCTAACTTTTTGAGTTCTTTTATATTTTGGATATAAGGCCTCTATCTGTTGTAGGATTGGTAAAGATCTTTTCCCAATCTGTTGGTTGCCGTTTTGTCCTAACCACAGTGTCCTTTGCCTTACAGAAGCTTTGTAGTTTTATGAGATCCCATTTGTCGATTCTTGATCTTAGAGCATACGCCATTGGTGTTTTGTTCAGGAAATTTTTTCCAGTGCCCATGTGTTCCAGATGCTTCCCTAGTTTTTCTTCTATTAGTTTGAGTGTGTCTGGTTTGATGTGGAGGTCCTTGATCCACTTGGACTTAAGCTTTGTACAGGGTGATAAGCATGGATCGATCTGCATTCTTATACATGTTGACCTCCAGTTGAACCAGCACCATTTGCTGAAAATGCTATCTTTTTTCCATTGGATGGATTTGGCTCCTTTGTCAAAAATCAAGTGACCATAGGTGTGTGGGTTCATTTCTGGGTCTTCAATTCTGTTCCATTGGTCTATCTGTCTGTCTCTGTACCAATACCATGCAGTTTTTATCACTATTGCTCTGTAATACTGCTTGAGTTCAGGGATAGTGATTCCCCCTGAAGTCCTTTTATTGTTGAGGCTAGTTTTAGCTATCCTGGGTTTTTTTTTATTCAGATGAATTTGCAAATTGTTCTGTCTAACTCTTTGAAGAATTGGATTGGTATTTTGATGGGGATTGCATTGAATCTGTAGATCGCTTTTTGGTAAAATGGCCATTTTACTATATTAATCCTGCCAATCCATGAGCATGGGAGATCTTTCCACCTTCTGAGGTCTTCTTCAATTTCTTTCTTCAGTGTCTTGAAGTTCTTATTGTACAGATCTTTTTACTTGCTTGGTTAAAGTCACACGAGGTATTTTATATTATTTGGGTCTATTATGAAGGGTGTCGTTTCCCTAATTTCTTTCTCGGCTTGTTTCTCTTTTGTGTAGAGGAAGGCTACTGATTTATTTGAGTTAATTTTATACCCAGCCACTTTGCTGAAGTTGTTTATCAGCTTTAGTAGTTCTCTGGTGGAACTTTTGGGATCACTTAAATATACTATCATATCATCTGCAAATAGTGATATTTTGACTTCTTCTTTTCCGATCTGTATCCCCTTGATCTCCTTTTGTTGTCTGATTGCTCTGGCTAGAACTTCAAGAACTATATTGAATAAGTAGGGAGAGAGTGGGCAGCCTTGTCTAGTCCCTGATTTTAGTGGGATTGCTTCAAGTTTCTCTCCATTTAGTTTAATGTTAGCAACTGGTTTGCTGTATATGGCTTTTATTATGTTTAGGTATGGGCCTTGTATTCCTATTCTTTCCAGGACTTTTATCATGAAGGGGTGTTGAATTTTGTCAAATGCTTTCTCAGCATCTAATGAAATGATCATGTGGTTTTGTTCTTTCAGTTTGTTTATATAATGGATCACGTTGATGGTTTTCCGTATATTAAACCATCCCTGCATGCCTGGGATGAAGCCTACTTGATCATGGTGGATGATTGTTTTGATGTGCTCTTGGATTCGGTTTGCCAGAATTTTGTTGAGTATTTTTGCGTCAATGTTCATAAGGGAAATTGGTCTGAAGTTCTCTTTCTTTGTTGGGTCTTTGTGTGGTTTAGGTATAAGAGTAATTGTGGCTTCATAGAAGGAATTCGGTAGTGCTCCATCTGTTTCAATTTTGTGGAATAGTTTGGATAATATTGGTATGAGGTCTTCTATGAAGGTCTGATAGAATTCTGCACTAAACCCGTCTGGACCTGGGCTCTTTTTGGTTGGGAGGCCTTTAATGACTGCTTCTATTTCCTTAGGAGTTATGGGGTTGTTTAACTGGTTTATCTGTTCCTGATTTAACTTCGGTACCTGGTATCTGTCTAGGAAATTGTCCATTTCCTGTAGATTTTCAAGTTTTGTTGAATATAGGCTTTTATAGTAAGATCTGATGATTTTTTGAATTTCCTCTGAATCTGTAGTTATGTCTCCCTTTTCATTTCTGATTTTGTTAATTTGGACACACTCTCTGTGTCCTCTCGTTAGTCTGGCTAGGGGTTTATCTATCTTGTTGATTTTCTCAAAGAACCAACTTTTGGTTCTGTTGATTCTTTCTATGGTCCTTTTTGTTTCTACTTGGTTGATTTCAGCTCTGAGTTTGATTATTTCCTGCCTTCTACTCTTCCTGGGTGTATTTGCTTCTTTTTGTTCTAGAGCTTTTAGGTGTGCTGTCAAGCTGCTGACATATGCTCTTTCCTGTTTCTTTCTGCAGGCACTCAGCGCTATGAGTTTTCCTCTTAGCACAGCTTTCATTGTGTCCCATAAGTTTGGGTATGTTGTACCTTCATTTTCATTAAATTCTAAAAAGTTTTTAATTTCTTTCTTTATTTCTTCCTTGACCAGGTTATCATTGAGTAGAGCATTGTTCAGTTTCCACGTATATGTGGGCATTCTTCCCTTATTGTTATTGAAGACCAGCTTTAGGCCGTGGTGGTCCGATAGCACGCATGGGATTATTTCTATCTTTCTGTATCTGTTGAGGCCTGTTTTTTGACCAATTATATGGTCAATTTTGGAGAAAATACCATGAGGAGCTGAGAAGAAGGTATATCCTTTTGCTTTAGGGTAGAAACGTTCTATAAATATCCGTTAAGTCCATTTGGCTCATGACTTCTCTTAGTCTGTCTCTCGTCTCTGTTTAATTTCTGTTTCCATGATCTGTCCATTGATGAGAGTGGGGTGTTGAAATCTCCTACTATTATTGTGTGAGGTGCAATGTGTGTTTGAGCTTTAGTAAGGTTTCTTTTCATTATGTAGGTGCCCTTGTATTTGGGGCATAGATATTTAGGATTGAGAGTTCATCTTGGTGGATTTTTCCTTTGATGAATATAAAGTGTCCTTCCTTATCTTTTTGATGACTTTTAGTTGGAAATTGATTTTATTTGATATTAGAATGGCTACTCCAGCTTGCTTCTTCTGACCATTTGCTTGGAAAGTTGTTTCCCAGCCTTTCACTCTGAGGTAGTGTCTGTCTTTGTCTCTGAGGTGTGTTTCCTGTAGGCAGCAGAATGCAGGGGTCCTCGTTAAATCAGTTTGTTAATCTATGTCTTTTTTTGGGATTGAGGCCATTGATGTTGAGAGATATTAAGGAATAGTGATTATTGCTTCCTGTTATATTCATATTTGGATGTGAGGTTGTGTTTGTGTGCTTTTCTTCTCTTTGTTTTGTTGCCAAGACGATTAGTTTCTTGCCTCTTCTTGGGTATAGCTTGCCTCCTTATGTTGGGCTTTACCATTTATTATCCTTTGTAGTGCTGGATTTGTAGAAAGATATTGTGTAAATTTGGTTTTGTCATGGAATATCTTGGTTTCTCCATCTATGTTAATTGAGATTTTTGCAGGATACAGTAGCCTGGGCTGGCATTTGTGTTCTCTTAGGGTCTGTATGACATCAGTCCAGGATCTTCTGGCCTTCATAGTTTCTGGCGAGAAGTCTGGTGTGATTCTGATAGGTCTGCCTTTATATGTTACTTGACCTTTTTCCCTTACTGCTTTTAATATTCTTTCTTTATTTTGAGCGTTTAGTGTTTTGACTATTATGTAATGGGAGGTGTTTCTTTTCTGGTCCAATCTATTTGGAGTTCTGTAGGCTTCTTGTATGTTATGGGTATCTCTTTTTTTTTAGGTTAGGGAAGTTTTCTTCTATGATTTTGTTGAAGATATTTACTGGTCCTTTGAGCTGGGAGTCTTCACTCTCTTCTATACCTATTATCCTTAGGTTTGATCTTCTCATTGAGTCCTGGATTTCCTGTATGTTTTGGACCAGTAGCTTTTTCCGCTTTACATTATCTTTGACAGTTGAGTCAATGATTTCTATGGAATCTTCTGCTCCTGAGATTCTCTCTTCCATCTCTCGTATTCTGTTGGTGAAGCTTGTATCTACAGCTCCTTGTCTCTTCTTTTGGTTTTCTATATCCAGGGTTATTTCCATGTGTTCTTTCTTGATTGCTTCTATTTCCATTTTTAATTCCTTCAACTGTTTGTTTGTGTTTTCCTGGAATTCTTTCAGGGATTTTTGCGATTCCTCTCTGTAGGCTTCTACTTGTTCTCTAAGGGAGTTCTTCACGTCTTTCTTGAAGTCCTCCAGCATCATGATCAAATCTGATTTTGAAACTAGATCTTGCTTTTCTGGTGTGTTTGGATATTCCATGTTTGTTTTGGTGGGAGAATTGGGCTCCGATGATGCCATGTAGTCTTGGTTTCTGTTGCTTGTGTTCCTGCGCTTGCCTCTCGCCATCAGATTATCTCTAGTGTTACTTTGTTCTGCTAATTCTGACAGTGGCTAGACTGTCCTATAAGCCTGTGTGTCAGGAGTGCTGTAGACCTGTTTTACTGTTTTCTTTCAGCCAGTTATGGGGACAGAGTGTTCTGCTTTCGTGCGTGTAGTTTTTCCCCTCTACAGGTCTTCAGCTGTTCCTGTGGGCCTGTGTCTTGAGTTCACCAGGCAGGTCACTTGCAGCAGAAAAGTTGGTCTTACCTGTGGTCCCGAGGTTTGAGTTCGCTCGCGGGGTGCTGCCCACGGGCTCTCCGCGGTGGCAGCAACCGGGAAGATCTGCGCCGCCTCTTCCGGGAGCCTCCGTGCACCAGGGTTCCAGATGGCCTCCGGTGTTTTCCTCTGGAATCAGCAATGTGTGTAGAGAGCAGTCTCTTCTGGTTTCGCAGGTGTGTCTGCCTCTCTGAAGGTTTAGCTCTCCCTCCCACGGGATTTGGGTGCAGAGAACTGTTTATCCGGTCTGTTTCCTTCAGGTTCCGGCGGTGTCTCAGGCAGGGCTCCTGCCTCACCTGGGCCCTCTCCCACGGGAGCCCAGAGGCCTTATACAGTTTCCTCTTGGGCCAGGGATGTGGGCAGGGGTGGGCAGTGTTGGTGGTCTCTTCTGCTCTGCAGCCTCAGGAGTGCCCACCTGACTAGGCGGTAAGGTATCTTTCCCACGGGTTCTGGGAGCAGAGAGCCCGCGGGTGTGGGACTTCCGGTAAACACAGGACGTGCCTGGTCCTAGAGGGATTCTGCCTCTGTTGTCCCGATTCCACCCGGCAAGTCACTTGCAGCAGATAAGTTAGTCTTACCTTTGGTCCCGAGGCTCGAGTTAAGCTCTCGGGGTTCTGCCCAGGCTCTCCAGCAGGTGGCAGCGACCAGGAAGATCTCGCCGCCTCTTCCGGGAGCCTCCGTGCACCAGGGTTCCAGATGGCCTCAGGTGTTTTCCTCTGGAATCAGCAATGTGTGTAGAGAGCAGTCTCTTCTGGTTTCGCAGGCGTGTCTGCCTCTCTGAAGGTTTAGCTCTCCCTCCCACGGGATTTGGGTGCAGAGAACTGTTTATCCGGTCTGTTTCCTTCAGGTTCCGGCGGTGTCTCAGGCAGGGCTCCTGCCTCACCTGGGCCCTCTCCCACGGGAGCCCAGAGGCCTTATACAGTTTCCTCTTGGGCCAGGGATGTGGGCAGGGGTGGGCAGTGTTGGTGGTCTCTTCTGCTCTGCAGCCTCAGGAGTGCCCACCTGACCAGGCAGTAAGGTATCTCTCCCACGGGTTCTGGGAGCAGAGAGCTGCTGCGGGCCGGGATCCGCGGGTGTGGGACTTCCCGCAAGTTCCTTACTTTGCATGTTTGTTAGTTCCATCATTCTGTGGAAACTGCTTTTCTTTCTTACTGTTACCATTTTCTAAGATGAGCATGTCAGTGCTCTTAACCACTGAGCCATCTCTCCAGCTAAGATAAGCATGTCATGCCAGGTTATAGAACTATATTTATGTGCTTGCCTTAAATACTCCTTTAACTATATTCCAAAGCCCCTCCACCCACTATAATATATAAAGAAATAGCCACTGTGACAATTATGTAGAATATGATGATACCAAATAATTCAATCAGATATGAAAACCAGCATAGAAATCCAAGTACTGTGGTATAACTCTAATTGTGGGTACTTAAGAGGGTAAGGCAAAGTATCTGTGAGTTGAAGCAATGTAGTGACAGTAAATGTCCATCTGTCTTAGTCCCCTCTTTCTCCCTTCCTACTCCTCCCCTCCCCTTCCCTCCTCTTCTCTCTCTTTCTCTCCCCCCACCCCATTTCCCTTCTTCCATTCCCCCCCACACACACCTCAAAAAACCAAAAATACCTATTCTGGAAAACATTTAACTCTTCAGACCTTTTTTTTTTTTTTTTGGTAAAAGTCTACTACAACTTATTCCTTCTTTTTGAGCTTTATTATTTTTCTTGACTAGGAATTTTTAGATAAAATACTTATTTGTCAAGTCTTGGCATTGCATTGCTTTATTTTATTCTGTTACTACAATAACTTCAGAAAAAAAGTGGAAGTCTGTTATCACCCATACTTTACTGATGATGAATCAAGGGTGGGAGTGGTTGACTTACCCAGGGTGATGTCTGATAAGTAACCAAATTCATATTACATTCCAGTCAGCAGACCAGTCCAGTGCATGTGGTTTGTACTGCATTGCAGTCCTTTTGGTCATATTTAATGTGAGGACCATAATTTCTAGAAATTAATATATTAAGAATCTTTGACAGCAATATATAATCTATACTAGAATTTTTATCATGGTGCTGTCTATAAAAAACAATAATTAACAATTTCCATAATTATTTTGCTCTACATTGTATCTGAAACTTTAATTAAATGAGTGATGATGGAAAAGAAATAGACATTGTTATGAAAAAAGAGTAATTTAATATGCAATCGTCTTACCTATATAGATGAAATTGATTGCTGCCAATGGGCTACGCCTCAGGAGTCTAATGAAAGACTTTATCCCCCACAGCCTAGTTCAGGGCCATATCTAGAACACTGCAGAGGAGAACGCATCTTAGCATCCATATACCGACAGCGTTCTCAAGTTCCTCTTCCATCGCACGTTTCACTGGAGAGGACTGAGTTCTGCATTTTTGAGAGGTGAGGAAAAACTACACAGAAAAAGTTTTTTCCAGGCTAAATAAAGAATTAGGCCTTCAGACTATGGGATAGAACAGTAACCATATCACATCCAAGTGATGTGAAATTTTGTTGTGAATGAAGGCAGTAAGCATCTTTAGTGAAGTCGGCATCTTTGAACCTTCCAGTATGTAAAAGGAACCCAGTAGCATACCTGTCTCTGAAACTGTGTCATTGCTATTTCACCAGCCAGGCTGTCGATGACGCTGCAGTTGTGGCGTAGCTGGTGTATACCACCTAAAGGAGAAAGTTTAATCTGAATATATCTGAGTATTTAAAAACAACTTTTCTGCTGTCTTAGATACTGGATAATTCTTATATTGTAGCTATATATCAGTATCTAATTTTAAAATCCATCTCATATATTATGAAGATACTGGAGATTTATATATTAGCTTGCCAAAGTACTATATTGATCTTTTAAATTACCTAATTAGAGTTTTTCTTTTGGCAATGTCTTCAGAGTTGCTGTATTTCGAATATGCATTTACATAGCTCAGAGTCAGAAATTCAAGAGTAAAACCTAAAGAGGAATCAGAGGAGCTTGTAGCTTTAAAACACGAGATGCGCACAGCTTTTTAATATAAATTGTTCCCAGAATCCATGTCACAGCTCCTTCTATGGTGCTGCTTTTTTTTTCCTCTTTCTCTTGGTTGCTATGACAACAGCAGCACTGCGCCATTCATCAGCTCTGGACCTAGACTGCACTGTTAGCCTTCCGTGTTACTCCTGAATGTTAAGAACATCCGTGAATCATTCACTCCGGTTAATGCTGCGCCATTAGAAACCTCAGAACCAGTTCTTCAGCAATTTTCTCTAGCAGAAGAGTAAACCAAACTGCGCCACAGAGAAAACCGTATAAAAATATTTCTCTCAAATGGGATTGTACAATCTGTATTTGCTGCAGTATTCTGAGAAAATAACTTCATGTCAAGCAACCTAATGAAAAGAGCTCATCGGTATAATATTTTGAAATCATTAGATTTCAGAACAAGTACAGCAGTGCCTGCTTGTGTGGATACAGAAAGAAGCAGGTGATGTTGTTAGGGGCTCTACGCCCCTTTGGGATTATCTTCTGTGCATTGGGACCATAACCACCATCTGCTAGAAGTGTCACCTGTAAGGCATAGTAAGTTCTTGGCAGCGAGAAGAGCTGGCTGGAGAAGATTACAGTGTGGATCATTACTAATGTGTCAGCACCAACGACACGGCCAGTGAATAAGCCTGGAAATGGGAAGCAAACGGCAGAGTATTGACAGATGAGGAAGGAAGAGGAAAGGCTGTGAGTATGATAAGCAGAATATTTGTCCGTTCCATGGTTTCTGAGCTATCAGGCCTACCTTCAGATTTGTAAGAAAAGAAATGCAGCCTGAAAGACTCACAGCTGAGAATCCATTAAGGCACAGTTGTTTCATTCTTAATTGTGTTCTTTATGTATTATTTTGTGAACCTTTAACAATCCCTTTATTTCTTAAAAGAGCGTTTATTATAAAAAAAATCAGTTTTAAACTGCTAGCTTTTTTGTGAATGTGGAGGTCAGGTTTCTTTTTCTGCAGCATGATCCCAGCAGAGATCTCCGTTTTCCGTTGCAGTGGCTACATCAGTACATTCCCTTTTTGAGAAGTCACAGAATTCTAGACATGGGAAACAGGCTTTCTCAGTACTCCCACCTGTCCTCTTGTTACCTGGAATGTTTAGAAATAAATGAACATTTCTGCAGCTTGAGGATAGGGAGATGTTTTAAAAGCTGGCTTCGTTTGCTGGTTTTGTTGATTGGCTCTACTTTGGCGGTTGAATTTAAGCTCTTATACTTCTACCCCCTTTTTACTTGCATTTTCAGATCATTTGATAATTATCAATTCAAGATAAATGGAATTTATAGTTGGATTTTCTTAGACTGCTTATTTTTTGCTTTTTAGTGTTTTCTTTTTAGCTGTTTGGCTAACCATGGTAACTTAGAAATTACCAAAATCTGGGAAGTGAATTTTTTTAAATTAGAATATTTAGATTGATTATCAGCCATCTCAAAACAAAAAAAAAAAAAAAAACAACCCACATTTGGTCCAGGCTTATTTTTTCTGTTATTTGCTTCTGAGTTGCTCTTCTTATTCAATACATACACATTAGATGTAACTGGGTGCTTTGGTTTACAGAGTTAAATGAAGACATATTTTGTACTTTTGATTTCTGTTCTTTTCATGTTTAAGACTTTTACTTTTAAGTCTGTATCTGATTCTATTCATTGCTTAAGAAACCTTTACATGTGAAGAATTTCTATATTAAAAATAGTAAAAAGTATTATTCACATTCACAACTATATGTGTCTTTACTGAAATAATTTTGCCTCTCATTCATGATTAACATATTAATAGAATATTTGTATTTTAAGTAGTGTTTTACAAGTTAAAATACATTTAAAATTTTACATCTGCTCAACTAGGATTATGCTATAAGTCGATGCTCCTTCATAGTTAGTTTGTACTCACAACTGTGTGTGTGTATGTGATTTTATATTGAATTATTATTGGCATCATAGTTCTTTCTTATTAATAATACCAAAGACTGATTTAGGTATTTCTTTAATAAGGTTAGGGTGTTTATTGTTTTATTTATTTTAAAATAATATCCCTAGGCATAATCTTCATATCTATGGCTTTACCCAATTTGGCATATAAATTATTTGTTTTTTTATATATGTTGGCTAATTTAAATTTTACCTATAACTTTCCACATTTTAGAAGATGTTACAAGGGGTTCTTTTATAATACTCCCTATGCTTGTGGGTTGGTACAGGTCTGTATCCTAAATTAGGTTTACCTAGAAGAACCTCAAGCTTCAGATTTTAAGTGACAGTGTTCTATAAAAAATTAAGCCTCGGTTTCACAATGATTTGACTTTGTATTGCAGTTTACTTTCTGAATATTTAAAGTCTTTTGCATATTTATGTGACATATAAATAAAGTCTTCGTCAGTAGTAGGTATTATTTTTAATTAGGATGAGTGTAATAGATATACCAAGAAAATAAAGAACCTAGATAAAAAGGCCAAGTTTGTTCCTTCAGTTTTGTTGACTAAAACTTTCATAATTGACATGCTAATAATACTTCTGAATACCCAAGAATATGGTAATACCAATAAACCTTCACTAAGAAATACTAAAACTAAAAGAAATATTAAAACTAAAAGTTGATGATTAAAACAAGAGTGAGTTCTAGTTACCAGGTTTATTTTTTCTCATGGAAATAAGTGCTAATGTTTGTGATAAGTGCATTTTTTACCCCCCCCCCTTAAGTTAGAGCAAGCTAGGAGGAGGAGGAGGGAGGAGGAGGAGGAGGAGGAGGAGGAGGAGGAGGAGGAGGAGGAGGAGGAGGAGGAATAGGTCTTACATATAGAATAGGTTGCTGGAGAACACATCTGAAGTCCTGTTCCTTAGGGGTGAAGATAGGAGGATCAGCCTCACTTAGTTAGCAAGTTTAAGTCTGAGTTTGAAACCAGTTTGGGCCACATGAGACTCAGTGCCAAAGTAAGACAAAGCATAAAGAACCAGGTGCAGTGAAACAGGCTGTAACCCAGCACTCAGGTACTAGAGGTAAAAAGATCATGGATCCCAGCTATTCTAGGCTACATAGGGAGACCTTCCCTCAAAAAGCAAAGAAAACAAAACAAAACAAAACAAAACAAAGAAGCAAGTAGGATAGTTTGTGTAATGGGCCAAGCATACTTGGCACAGAAGGCCACTCACTCTCTTCGTGCTGCCTCCCTTCTCCTCACTCTGTGGGCCCACAGGGCTGCTGCTTGGGCTTTCCCTTAAGAGATCCTTTAGGACAGAGAAATGGGAACATTTACCAAATGGGCTATGATGTCTATTTTAAAAGAAGCCCAGAGTTGGATGTGGCTCAGTACCGTATTGGCTTAAAATGCAACTGATCCTGGATTCAATCCACAACACCACACAAAAAATTCCAGATGGTAACTCACAGCTGTGATCTCACCGCTCAGAATGCGGAGTTCAGGTCATGGCAGCTAACATAGCAGGTGGAAGGCCAGCCTGGGTTACTTTAGCCTTTGTTTCAAAAAGCAAAACAATAGCAAAGTGGGTGGGGCTGGGGGAGACACAAAAGAGAACTTGCACATTCCTAGAAAGTCTTGCATTTCCTTCTCCTTAAATAGTCTGCATTTACTTTTGTTTTATTTTCAAAGTATTTTCCCCAAATATTTAAATAAACCCTACTAAAGAGTAAAGTATATGTTAAAAGGTAGATATGATGGCTAATATGAATAATGCCGGGGAACCAGGATGGGATTGTCTTCCTAAAAGTTGAAGTTTGGGAAAATGTATCGATTCTTGGAGCACTGGTTTCAAATTTCATAGGTGTGAGGAATGTAGATTAATAAAGGACCAAGAATCTATTGTAAAAATTCGCTGTTGTCTTCCTGAATTGTAGTTAAAACTCTTAGCAATGCTGTTCAACTTTTACAGATAGTTATATTCTGTTCATTTAACAGGAAAAAAAGGGGGGCTATGATGAGGATAAGGAAGCCTCTGAGAAATTCACAACCAAACATGCTTTTCAGAGTTCTGAGTTTGAGATTGTTTATGTTATGTGATTGTATATAGAACTCATCAACTTTGGAGGTAAAAATGTGTCTTTCTACATTTAACATTCTCATCCCCACAGATTGTCCATTTTTATATTTAGGTAGATGAAGGTATCCTTAAAGCTGAAGGCTGTTTTCCTTTGACCCTGCAATATGATAGAGTAGTTTATATTCTGCCACTTGCTTACTGTAAGACATTGGGCAAATTCTAGATAGCATCTCTATGCCTTAGTTCCCTCATTCATAAGTGGAGAAGACAGACCCACAGAGTTTGTTTGTGAGGACGAATAGATGCTGACAGCATGCTGTAAGCCTCCTGCCTCGGCTCACAGATGGATTCCCACAGAGAGCAAGTACAAGTCAGCTGGTCTTTCTGTACCTTCATTTACTTTTCCCCCCTCTCTACTGTTACTTTTGATAAGAAGGCAAGCCATTTTCACTCTAACTTGTTATGTTTTCAAAGTGAACAGAAAGTAGTTAAAACTCATTTTAATTTCTTTGTGTAATTTAAAAGAAACCTGTATTAGAAAAATTAAAAAATATATAATTGTGAAATTACACATTCAGTACAGAATAGGCTTTTGCAAATTTTGGCATTCAGTAGAAATGTTAAATCTTTTTGTTTTGTTTTGTTTTTTTTTAGTTATTTTTAGTTTATGTATAGGAGTAGTGTGTGTGTGTGTGTGTGTGTGTATCTGTGTGTGTATATATATGAGTATGCACCTGATTACTGCAGAGGTCAGAAGACCTGCATCTCCTCTAACCTGTTACATCCAATTATAAGCTGCCATGTGGGTGTTGTGAACTAAACCTGGAAACCTGGGTCTACATAATGCTCAGCCATCTCTGCCACCCTCTAGAAGTCTAAGTTTTAAATTACTCAGCTAAGGTTGCCTAAGGCTATATAATATTGTGTTGTGTACTCTGGATTGAGACTGCCTGGATTTCCTTCTTGACTAACACAAATCAGTTCTGATTGAGGGCTTTAACATAACCCCTCTGTGCCTCAGTTTCCTTCCTTATCTTAAACAGAAAGGTAATACCAATAGCCTCTTTATGAGGCCATTATAAGTGAATCCATTTTTCAACACTTTGAATCATAAAAAAAACACGTGTAATATATTATTCTCTCTTCAGTTTGTAGTTCCATGCCTGGCATATTGTAGACTTTTACAGATCTTTCATGGACACTGGTGAATAGATCAACAAAACATCCTGAGGTTGCTTGAAGCTTCAGTAACAAGTCTCTGTTTCATTCAGTTCCTTCATCTGAGGAGGTCAAAGCAGATCATCTTATTGTGATGGAAAGAGCATTCTCCACTGAGGTTCTATTTAAAGTTCAAGCTTGAGGCTGCTTGACTCACCACTTTATTACACATTGGTATGACTTGTGATGGTAAATTTTTTAAGCAGAGGCCAGATGGAGGAATGCCACATGCGTCACACCCTCCTCCCAAATCTTAGGTCTCATTGACCATATTATGGTGCCTAGAAAAGAGAGAATTTGTTTTATGTCAAGTTTGACCTGCTCTCAAAATGTGTTACTGAAAGTTGCTTTGGTATTTAAGAATAGAGCTCACCCAAGCTGAGGCGGGGGTGCATGACCTCATGACTTCCCCGTGATTAAGTACCCCCAACAAACAAATTTAATTTGCCAACAAAGAAAAATAAAATTTGCTATTATTTTTCTTGTCAATAGATATGTATTGTCTGTTATATAGTGGAATTCTTGACATTGAACCAAATCTCTAGTAATCTCAACTTTCCTCTCACTTAGGGGATAAAATAAACTTTGCTTTAATGAGCAGTTTTATAGATATGGCAATGCTTAGTCTACTAATTTAGATTATGACTCTTCATTTGTGTGTACAATGTGACATTGAACTACATTCCTCTTGTATTTCTAGCTTTTAAATTTTTTATTTTAAGTGTAGTTATATAGTTTTTCCTAGGCTGTATCTTGGATTTGGAAAAACATCGTCATAGCTAAACTGTCTGCAGAGGTTTTGTTTCATGTTCCTATTTTTGTTTATGATGCTTCTCAAATAGTGTATTGTTGAGAAAATAGCTGTAGAATGTCACAGGGATTAAGTAGTTTTGAGATAGAAATGTGCTGAAGTATAAATGACTCCCTGTTGTAGTAATTCATGCTTTGAAGTTTCAGCACTGCCTGGGTCCTTACTCCATTCACTTACTGGACTGGCTCTGGAGTTCCTTGTTTATTTTCATTTCTTTGCTTGTTCTTTGTGTTCGAGGGCTGAACCCAGGGCCTTATACACACTGTGCATGTACTTTCCAAACTCTGAGTCATGTTCCCAACCTCACCAGAATTTTGTATTGTCTACTATTCTAAATCTAAACTATGAGAAATGATACGTTAGTTATGATTCTCACTCCTGTGATGAAATAGCTAACAAAAACAAGGGAAGGAAGGAGGATTGATTCATATGACTTGGCCCCACAGTCCAGGGCAGTAGGAGTCTGAGGCAGCTGGGCATGGCATGTAGGTAGTCGGGAAGCAAGGAGAAGGAAATGTCTACGCTACTCTTTCTTCATTTTTTAATTCTGCCTGGGACCCCAGCTCTCTAAAAATGCCCTTACACATATTACCAAGAGGTTTCTTTCCTAGGTGATCCCAAATCTGGTCTTTTTTTTAAAATTTTCATTTATTTTTTTAATTTTAGAGATATTTATTTGCATTTCAAATGTTACCCCTTCCCGGTTTCCGGTCCATAAACCCCCTGTCACATCCCCCCTCCCCCTGCTTCTATGAGGGTGTTCCCCTACCCACCTATTCACCCACCCTTTCCACCTTCCTGCCTCCCCATCCTGACATTCCTTTATACTGGGGGGGGGGGGGGGGTCAAGACTTAGCAGAACCAAGGGCTTCTCCTCCCATTGGTGTCCAACAAGGTGATCCACTGCTACATATACAGCTGGAGCCATGGTCTGTCCATGTGAGGTCTTGGGATGGTGATTTAGCCCCTGGGAGCTCTGGTTGGTTGGTATTGTTCTTATGGTGTTGCAAACCCCTTCAGCTCCTTCAATCCTTTCTCTAACTCCTCCAACAGGGGCCTCCTCAGTTCAATGGTTGACTTCAAGTGTCCACCTCTGTATTTGTCATGCTCTGGCTGAGCCTCTCAGGAAGCAGCTATATCAGGCTCCTGTCAGCATGCACTTCTTGGCATGAGCAAGATTGTCTAGGTTTGGTGGCTGTATGTTTATGGGCTGGACCAGGTGGGGCAGTCTCTGCTCCAAACTTTGCCTTTATATTTCCTCCTATGAATGTTTTCATTCTGCCTTCTAAGAAGGACAAAAGCATCTGTGCTTTGGTCTTCCTTCTTCTTGAGCTTCATATGGTCTGTGGATTATATTGTGGATAATCTGAGCTTTTGGGTAATATCCACTTATCAGTGAGTGCAAACCAAGTGTGTTTTTCTGTGAATGGTTACCTCCCTCAGGATGATATTTTCTAGTTCCATCCATTTGCCTATGAATTTTATGAAGTCATTGTTTCTAATAGCTGAGTAGTACTCCATTGTGTAGATGTACCACATTTTCTGTATCCATACCTCTGTTGAAGAACATCTGGGTTCTTCCTATCTTCTGGCTATTATAAATAAGTCTGCTATGAACATAGTGGAGCATGTGTCCTTGTTATATGTTGGAGCATCTTTTGGGTATATTCCCTGGGGTGGTGTAGCTGGGTCCTCGGGTAGTATATGTTCAATTTTCTGAAGAACCGCCAGACTGATTTCCAGAGTGGAAATCAGTACCAGTTTGCAATCCCACCAACAATGGAGGAGTGTTCATCTTTCTCCACATCCTCACCAGCATCTGCTGTCACCTGAGTTTTTGATCTTAGCCATTCTGACTGGTGTGAGGTGGAATCTCAGGGTTGTTTTGATTTGCATTTCCCTGATGACTAAGGATGTTGAACACCTCTTTAGGTGCTTCTTAGCCATTCAATATCCCTCAGCTCAGAATTCTTTGTTTGGCTCTGTACCCCATTTTTCAACAGGGTTATGTGATTTTCTGGAGTCTAACTTCTTGAGTTCTTTGTATATATTGGATATTAGCTTTCTATCAGATGTAGGATTGGTAAAGATCTTTTCCCAATCCGTTGGTTGCTGTTTTGTCCTAATGATAGTGTCCTTTATCTAAATCAAAGAGGATCTCAGAAGATGGAAAGGTCTCCCATGCTCATGGATTGGCAGGATTAATATTGTAAAAATGGCCGTCTTACCAAAAGCAATCTACAGATTCAATGCAGTCCCTATTAAAATTCCAACTCAATTCTTCATAGAGTTAGAAAGAGCAATTTGCAAATTTATTTGGAATAACAAAATACCCAGGATAGCAAAAACTATCCTCAACAATAAAAGAACTTCTGGGGGAATCACCATCCTTGACTGCAAGCTGTATTACAGAGCAATAGTGATTAAAAAAAAAAAAACTGTATGGTTATTGGTACAGAGACAGACCAATGGAATAGAATTGAAGACCCAGAAATGAACCCACACACCTATGGTCACTTGATCTTTGACAAAGGAGCTAAAACCATCCAATGGAAAAAAAGATAGCATTTTCAGCAAATGGTGCTGGTTCAACTGGACGTCAGCATGTAGAAGAATGCAAATTGATCCATTCTTATCACCATGTACAAAGCTCAAGTTGAAGTTGACCAAGGACCTCCACATAAAACCAGATACACTCAAACTAATAGAAGAAAAAGTGGGGAAGAGCCTCAAACACATGGGCACTGGGGAAGTTTTCCTGAACAGAACAAGAATTCTAAGATCAAGAATTGACAAATGGGACTTCATAAAATTACAAAGCTTCTGTAAGGCAAATATGACCATTTTGACTGTAAAAATTAACTATCACACCTAGTAACTTCTGAAGGGCTTCAGTTATGCTTCTGAGTCTAGCTTTACATTGTGGATAACCTCGCCCTAGACACTGTGCCTTACAGCTTCCAGTTTTAGAAGCTGTCTCTGCTAACTTTTATCTAACTGCTTCCAGAATTAGTATTTTCTGTTCCTTTGTGATATCCACTGACTTACCATGAACAGGCCAGACTGTAAAAGTCACTTTTATATACCAAGGTGCTTCTATGGCTGCCTTGTGCTTTTAATGCTCGTTGTGTGTGTCATTCTGACAATATAATTAAAATTGTATATTCATTAACTAATAAATGAGATACAAGAAGAATAAAATTAGAAATTGTTTCTAGAAAAATTACATTAAAAGTTTCAGGAAAACTTAAAATGTCAGTAAAGATAAATTGTTAATTAATATTTAGGTTCTCCATGTTTTTATTTTTAAAAGAGTTGTTTTTATTTTGTACTTTGAACATTTTTGAATATTTGAATATTTTTTGAATATTGTGCTTCTGTGTATATGTATATACTACGAGTATCCCTGGTGTCCAAAGAGGCCACAGAGGATTGCAGATTCTTTTTTTTTTTTTTTTTGGATATTTAATTTATTTACATTTCAAATGTTATTCCCTTTCCTGGTTTCCCCTCCAGAAACTCCCTATGCCATCCCCCACCCCTGCTTCTATGAGTGTTCCCCACCTACCCACTCCCTCCTGCCTCCTGACCCTGGCCTTACCCTACAATTGGGCATGGAGCCTTCACAGGACCAAGGGCCTCTCCTCCCATTGATGCCCAACAAGGCCATCGTCTGGTACACATGGTGCTAGCCCCATGTGCACTCTTTGGATGTTGGTTTAATCCCTGGGAGCTCTGGGGGGTCTGGTTAGTTGATATCGTTGTTCTTCCTATAGGGTTGCAAACCCCTTCAGCTCCTTCAGTCCTTTCTCTATTTCCTCCATCAGGGACCCTGTTCTCAGTCCAGTGATTGGCTGTGAGCATCGGCCTCTGTATTTGTCAGGCTCTGACAGATTCTTTAGCTCTAGGATTACAAGTGGTTGTGAGTCACCATGTGAGTACTGGGAACCGAACCAAGGCCCTGAAAGGACAACCAGTGCTCATAATTGCTGAGCTCTAGTCCCATTTGTTTTTATTTTAAAGAGATTGACTATACATATTTGTGCTATTTATGAAAGAAAGAATTGGAACTCATATTCTGACAAAAAAGGCCCAGATTTTGCATTAAATTGTAGTTAATGGATTTATACTTCTATTTTAAGTTAGATTCTTTATTATATGTATAACAAATATTTCCTTATTATATTCAACATTTTTAACAATGAGCTAGTCTCTATCAAGACAGTAAGAGGACCATTTTTATATGTTGTCTTTGTGCTGTTTAGGATTCCTGACTATTTGGGTGGATCCTGAGAAAAGCCACATTAATGTGAGCTAGACATGGAAGTGTGGTCCTGTCCATACAGGACTTGGGTTAAGTTTAGTCAAAAATGGAGATTTGTGTTTAGAAACACCATTTCAATATGGAATCTAAAACCCCTCTGTCAGTAGGGGACAGAATTGGATGCATGTCTGGTTGTGTAAATGAATTGTGTCTTAAAGGAAAATTGCAGAAGCTGATCACCTGGACTCTAATCAGACATCATGGTGCAGGTTCCAGCATCTGTACCTCTGTACTGTGGAACTGTTCACAAGTTATTCACAGTTAGGTTTTTGTATTGTATTTTATAAATGTGCACAAGCGGAACTGTCTCTTAAGAATAGTTTAAACAAATCATGTGCCAGGTATTTAGCATTGTATAGCATAGAGCGAACCCTAAGTATAACCTGTGTTTGTACCATTAGTATATGACCAAAGTTAAATGATTATTTTATGGATGGTTTCAAATTTTCTTTGTAGCCCTGACTGGCCTTAAACTCTGTCCTCCTGCCTCAGCCTCCTGAATGTTGTGTGTGTCTCACCTATGCCCAGTTCTGGAGCCAGCTTTATGAAAACTGGTTTTATCGTCCATCTCTTTAGCTTTTGTTGGCCCATACTTTTACATTACTTTTTCTATACATCCAGTGAGATACATTAGTGACAGAACAATTTGTGAGACAGTGTCTAAAGTTAGAAATTTGAAAATGGCTTTTTAGCCTCCATTCTTTCTTCTGTTATACATCATGACTTTATCTCTACTATTCTAGATTTTTCCCTCCACATCTTAAAAATTGGAACAGTGAACAGAGTGTGTTTAGTGAGTTCAAAATTCAGGAGATTTGTGAAACCCCCAGAAAGTAGATTCAAGCCAAGGCAGTGTGTCCACACTGCACGTCTCCTCTCGCATGGTCGCACTGCCAGTCTTCCCTGTTGTTAGGAAATGGAGTGCTCCTACCTATGGCAGGTAGTCTTCCCTGGCATAGGGCTCATCCAGTTCCTCTGGCTACCTTCCTCCTATGGTTCACTGTTTTAGCAGAGAAACAATTCAAGTTCGGACCATGTTTTTCTCAGGAACCAATCATCTACTTACCCTTTTCCTGGTCTCTGCCAAGATGATACAGGCTTCAGAGAAAGAGCAGTGGCTTGCCCTTTTACCCCACTGGTAATTTCTGACCAGCATTCTAAGGTCAAAGAAATGTGATTCTTGACCCAGGGTTAGAATTACTGAGTGTTCTTTGGTGTGAATTTCCTATTGTAAGACTAGTAACAACTGCACATTCCAAAAATGAGCCAGAAAGTTACTGGCATTCACACTTAATCCTTAGAAATGTCTCCATGGTCATTTCTGCCCACAGGACAGGCTAGTGTTTGCTTTTAATCTATTATCTTTGAAAAGCTTTAATGTGCATGGTAGCTGTACATATTTCTAGAATACACAGACATAGTTGACTGCTCATAGAGTATAATGATCAAAGCAGGGTGATTAGAGTCCCTCATCATTACATAGTTTTTGAACATTCAAAATCCTACTACTTTGAAATACATAGTTGTAACCAATTATCCTTTTATCCTATCTGTGCATATGTGTGCATGCTTGTGTGTGAGTATATGTATGTGTGACCATGTGTGTGCATGTGTACTTCCTTGTGCAAGTACGTGTGGAGGCCAGATGTTGACACTGGAATTATATTCCTCAATCATTTCTTCACCTTATTTTTATAGACAGGGTCACTAACTGATGCTAGAGCCCCAGGAATCCACCCATCTCTGTTTCTAGAGCTAAGATTTGAAGTGTAGACTACCAAGATGCTCGTGCTTATGCAAATTGTAGCAGTTTCTACCTTCACAGATAAGAATTAAGGTCTTCAGATAGCTTGCTTAAAGCTTTAGAGAAAAACACAACAGTTTTGAACAACCAGGAAATGACAACTGCCCATCCTGTACATTGTTACTGTCCAAGTCTGTTTCTCTCTCTCAAATCTATGGAAAACTATTGCCTCAAGGAATTTTTTGTAATCTTAATCAGCATATTGTGAGGCACTATTAGTTGCCAGTGCAAAAGGGCAAACAGCAATGTGGCTGCATTCTTTATGATTCCGAGTTCTGCACTGAGATTATCTGATGGTAGTACCTTTTAAAAGCATATACACTAATGAAGTTTGATTGCTCATATGCAGTAACAGAACAGGTAGAGTTTATACATTAGGTTTATAATCTCAGGATCTCATATACAGCATAGCATACTTTTAAATCACTGCTAAAGTGTTCAGCAATGAATTTGATTTTAGCTTTCTTGTACTATAAACAAATGTCCTCCAACATTCTGTACCATAGAAGACAGTTTGTACCAGAACACTTAGTACAGTATATTCTAAAAGCAATTTTTTCCATTAAATACCAGTTTTCTGTTTAGAGGCAAAGATAGAGGAGCAGAAAGAACGGAGCCAAGAACTGTGAGCAGATTACTTTTTAGCTAGATGTTGTAAGTCATCTGCACTAAGGCCAACCACTCTGACTAGCACCTTAGGAGTCACCATGTGTATCTTTCCATGTGCCTGCATTGCTTGTCAACGTGCCACAACTACCACTGTCATCATCATTCCACTATAAAATATCTAGTGTTGAGCCCATCATAATATAAGGCATCATGCTGACTTTACAAAGATCAATCCATTTAAATCTTTGTGATGACCTTGAGAAGTGGTATCTATTTATATACCATTGCTAAGTAATGTGAGTAAGTGAGTCCCACATCCACACTTCAGTTTCTGTCCCAAGGATAGCTCAGTCTGTGCCTTGGGTGGTTTAATATATAGCTTTGAAGTTTGTTTAGTGGTCTAAATATTCAATATTAATATCTTTTTTAGCCATATCTACCTCTTAATTTATTTACCATTCAAATTTGATTCTTATAATGGAGAGAGACTTTATGCCTCACAATTTTAAAATGAGGAATCTGAACTGGAAAAGTTAATAATTTACTGAAGACAATACCATAATAGATCACGTAATGTATGTCTCCCCACCAAGTGGATCTATTGTTAGAATTTGCACGTTTCTTTTAAAAGTCATTTGCTTCAGGGCCAGGGAGATGGCTCAACTGATAAAGTCAGAACCTGGTTTCAATCTTCAGTACCTGCATAAAACTGAATATTGCAGTGCGTGCCCGTAATCCCAGACAGACAAGTCTGTCTCCCATCAGATACATCCCTGACTAATAAACAGTAAGTGCAGCTTGAGACATCACAAGAGGCTCTTGCCAGTGTGATAGCTTAGCCATTATTAGACTCGCGTTCCCACAGAAGACAAATGTTTTTGGACCGTGCACTGATGACAGCATGACTGTATAATCTCTAAGTGAAAGGGCAGGGCGGGGTCAAGAATGACGTGAACCTGGGTTCTTGCCTGAATATGTTCTATGGAGAATCTAAGAATGACAGGCCTACTGAGCTGAGGAAACAAAGAGTAGAGGAGAGCGTCACAGAGAATACATCAAAGCTCCGAAATAATAGTGGAGAGTATACTGCACCGAGAAGTAGCATTAAAGCTGGGCATGTTGGCATGCACTGTTATCCCAGCACTTAGAAGGCTGAGGTGAAAGAATTCCAAGTTTCAGACTAGGCTGGAGTGTATAGTAATACCTTGTTTCTGTAAAGAAGAAGGAAAAAAAGGAGCTTTGTGATAACCATCTGTATCAAGTTGAAAATGTATTCTGCTGCATCAAGTCACCGTGCTGATGAGATGATATTACTTCCCTCCTTACCTGCCCAGGCAAGACAAGGAGAAACATGATTGTACTATAACTGTGTTCATGGGTCTTTGGACTAGAAGTATATTTATATAAATATAAAGGGCAAAAGTAAGCTTGACAGACTTCAGTTTTTCTCAGATAATCTGAGTATACAACATTTCATTCAGATGAAACATTGCTACTTGCATGGGAACTCGGTGTTAGCTCTTGTTCTTCCTGGGCCCTGAAAGGATTGCTTTGATTCATTACCTTCTTTCCCATCCCTAGCTCTTTGTCACTTTCTATTCTTTCTGAAATTTCCAGAGTGTACTGCTCTGATGACTTAAGTTTGTGTCTGTGAAAAATTCCTTAACTCACTAATTTATCTCCCATTTATACTTCATATTTTCTAATTTTCATACCTAAATACCAATTGCAACTCTAATCTGTTCTTCTTACTATCTAAGGATATTTCATCAGTTGTATCTTTCATATTAGGTACCACATTCTGTTGCTATTGTTGTGGCATCATGGATCAGAGTAGGACTCTGTACACGTTAGACAGTCACTATACCACTCTGTCAAACCTAATACCTACATTTCTGGTCACTTTTGGGGGTTGGGGTACCAATTTAAATGCAGTTGCCAGTAAGTGTTTTGTTCACAACTGTCTGTCTCAAAGTTCTGTTGCTGTGAAGAGACACCATGACCAAGGCAACTCCTACAAAGGAAAACTTGAATTGGGACTGGCGTACAGTTTCAGAGGTTTATTCTGTTATTATCATGGTGGGAAGCATGGCAGCGTGCAGGCAGACATGGTGCTGGAGAAATAACAGAGTTTACATCTGGATCGGCAGGCAGCAAGACGAGGAATGAGTCGCTGAGCATGACTTGAGCTTCTAAAAGCCTTTTGAATAGTGCTAGACTGTTGAAGACTATGGGGACTTTTGACGCTAGACTGAGTGCATTTTGCATCATGAGATGGTCACTAGCCTATTGTTACTCTGAGTAAACTATTGTGGTTTGAACATTAAATGTACCTCTTAATGTTCACATGCTTAAAACTTGGTCCCTAGCTGGTGATGTCTGAGAAGGATATGGAGGAAATGGTCTTTGAGGCCAAATCTTGAGGCTCCATAGCCTACTCCCATATCTTGTTCACTGTCTGCTTTTTTTCATTTTTTTATTAATTGTTTTATTTATTTACATTACAGATGTTGACCTTCTTCCCAGTTCCCCCTCTAAGAATTCTTCACTCCATACCCACTCCCCTTTGCCTCTGAGGGGGTGCACCCCACACACACACACACACTCCTTCCCTCCCTCCCTCTCATGCCCCTTCCTTGGAGCATCAAGTCTCTACAGGATTAGGCACATCCTCTCCCAGAGAGGCCAGAGAAGGCAGCAGTCCAGCTGTTCAAAAGTCGTAAGTCTACGTCTCATCTGAGATGTAAGGTCATTTCTTTCCTGTGAGCTCCTATAAAATCAAAAGCACAGTACATACTGCCAACATATGATGGCACAAAGTATATAATCCCATTCTAAAAGGGAATATCAGGGCATAACAAAGAAATTTTGAAACAAACCCAGCAAGTAAACAGCAAATCCTGACACCTCACATCTGGCATCTGGGACTTACCTTGGGATCATCTAGACTATAAAAATCTTAGGTAGCCCCAGGCCTCCACTCTGCACCCGAAGCACACACTGTCACTCTTGAGTTGGCTTCATTCTATGGCTGTTGTCAGCAGATGTCCCATGGTCCCAGTACCACCAATATCCTGAGGTCTTCATTAAAACTTAGGATTTACTTTCACAGATTTACACAAGTCTCTCAGAGCCTACTTACAGGGATGCTCATCCTGCCACACATTGCTAGGTGTTGTTACTGGAATTCAATGTTCACAAGGCATATGTGGCCATATAGGCAGTTGGTCCATCGAGGGTGGCACGCAAAATGGTTGTAAAGCCTTTGTAAGCTGGGTATTCACTGGAGGAAGGAGTTTTACAGGGCACACCATCCCCAGCTTTCCACAAGGATTCTAAGGAGCTTAGGTGAAAAACACTTTGCCAACCAAGCCAACACTCCAGCTCCTAATATTCTTTTCTTTAAAATAAAATGTTTACATGTGCAAGTATTTGTCTACGTGGATGCATATGCACCACGCTTGTGCCTTATCCACTCAGAAGCCATGGAAAGGACATGGATCCCCTCAGGCAAGTTACAGATGGTTGTGAGCTGCCATTTGGGTTCTGGGAACCAAACACTGGTCTTCTACAAGAATAGCCAGTGCTTTTAACCACTGAGTCATCTCTGCAATCCCTCTTTTAAATTTCTGTTTAGTGTTATAGGGGGATGTAGAAGTCAGAGTTCATCTTTCTGCAATCGGGTTTCTTTTTCCACCTTTACATAAGTTCTAGGAATCAAACTCAGGCTGCCAGACTTGAATAGCAAAGACTTTTGCTGGTTGAGCCACCACCTCACTCCACCCCTACCCTTATCTCCTATTCCTTAGTAGCAGAATTTAAACCATTAAGACCTAAGTAAATATAAAGGCCTAGATGGAATGGAAAGGCTAGGTAACTACTACCTGGCTAGCCTGTCATTTTGTGCTGTTGTTAATATTTATAAGGAAACATATGTTTCATATGTTGCTTCTGCTGTTACTAGGAAACCTTCTCATGTCCAAGTTGATTATACATTCTGTTATGTTCTATGCCCTTGAAAACCAGTCATGATAGAAGCCAGTAGAATGGCTTTGTATAGTAGCCACAGTAAGCCTAGACCCAACCAACCACCCAGCAGCACTTCCTGCACCTGTGTAGAAGCTTTTATAGTATTTGCTTTTATAAGCTGCCCCGGGATGGACCACAACGTAAGACAGACACCTGCATCTATTTAGATTAAAACTTCATTTTGAGTAGGTGCCGAGTAAAGTTTAAATTCCCGAGTCCTCCCTGGGAACTGACATCCTGGTTGACAAATGAGCACATTTATGTTAGACAAGTCCCATCCTGGTTGACAAGTAGACACGAATGTTAAACAAGGCAAGTCCCGTGCCACAGATGAATATCCCAACCAATGGGAACATGATAAATACACAATGTTCCTAAGGAAATCCTCATATTACTGAATCCTGATTGGTAGAATAACTTGGCACAGATGTTTGTAGATCTTAAAAGCCCTACAGGATCTTGACTCAATGTCACAGTCAGCTCCCACGTCTAACCAGAGTCCCTGATCCATCAGTCTTTGAATGTGGTTTTCAGTAAACCATCCCTGTTTGACAAAAAAATATTAAAAAAGTAAAACCTCAAAGCCCATACTCAGAGACACATTTCCTCCAAGGCCACAGCTACTCCAACAAACCCATCCATCCTAATCCTTTCAAATAGTGCCATACCATTTGTGCCTATGGAGGCCATTTTCATTCAAACCACTACCGTAACCTAATGCAGAATGGGCATAAAGTAGATAATTAAATTGAGTTTCCCTATTGATGCACAGTTTGGTACCATAAACTCTCAGCTTTATTCATTTGGTCTACCATCTTACAACTTTGTGCTACAACCTGATTACATAAACAACTGTTTATATTTTCAGGAATCACGTACTTTTACTCAAGTAGTTTTTAAAAGATTGATTTGTTTTTATTTTATGTATGTCAGTATTCATTTGCATGTATGTCTGTATACTACATGCATACTGGTACTCGCAGTGGCTAGAAGAGAGTATATGATTCCTAGAATTAGGGTTATAAATGAGTATGAGCTACCATGTGGTGCTGAAACCCAAACTTAGGCTCTCACCAAGAGCAATAAGTTCTCTTAACCACTGAGCCATCTCTCAAAATCTTAAATAGATTTTTTTTTTAATTATAACTTGTTAGATGACTTAGTTGATAAAAGCATTTGCTGCTCTTCCGAGAACCTTACTTAGTTCCTTCCTTAGTATGTGTGTTGGATTGCTCATAACAGCCTGCAAATCCAGCTGGCCTTTTAAGTCCCGAGAGCGGGGAGAGAATATGCATGTACACAGATGTATAAAAAATAAATTTTAATGTAAGAATAGAATTTAATATCAGCCCAGAGAAGAACTGAAGAGTTTGAGCAATTAAATTATCAGGGCTGAAGAGAGGCTCAGCAACGAAGAGCTTATTCTGTAGTCATGAGAACCAGACATGCCTTCGAGTTTATTATAATTCAGTTTGAAAAGTGTCAAAATAATCAATGTAATTTTAACTTTTAAGATATTTAACTGCTTTTTTAAAAAAGATGTTTAACTGAGTATTTGAATGTAAGTCAGTGCATCTTAACCCACATGCACCAGTTAGGCAAAGTGGTGCACACCTAAAATCCAAGCATGGGATTCTGATCTCAGGGTAAGTGTGGGTTATATACTAAGATACCTATTTTGAATATGACTTTTCATTAAGTACAAATATCAAGTTTATGAATATACTAACATAATATTGAGTGACTTTTATGGTTTGGAGTGTTACTATTATATAGGTTTCATGATTAAGTTTGTAATAAGACATATCTTTTTAGCATTAGTGTTAGCTTGTCATGGCCTACTTCATATTTTAGTATTCTTCTTGACTTCTTACATTAATGGCTGAACAGCAAATGATTGATTTCCTTATTAAACTACAGCAATATTTTATCACACTTTCAGTATTTACCATGAGTAGTTTTTTCTGTTGTAATTATAGCTGTCGTAGTCACACCTTTCAGGACTTTCTTTAGTTAGTACTTATATTTGAGGGCCCAGAAAGCCAAGACAAGAAAGTCCTTTCTTAATAAAGAAAGGAAGTAACCAGAGGTGGTGGACAATAACTATTCATGCTCAAAGTTTTGGATATTAGACTTTAGATTTTCCCATTTTCAGTGACTTTTAAACAAGACCCATCGTCTGTATAAGGAATGCAGTTAATTTTTTTTCTGGCATAAAAAATAGGGTAACCTGATCTGAGTGTGACAGAGTGTGACAGAGTGTGACAGACAGAGTGTGTCGTTCATTTAACTGCTTCCATCTGTTGCCTGCTGTCCCCTTACTCATGACCCCTCTGTGTTTCTCTCTTCCCCTTTACCCTTCCCTTTCCCTGTCCCTCTTTCCTTTTTCTCACCCCTCTTCTGCCTCTCTCTCTCTCTCTCTCTCTCTCTCTCTCTCTCTCTCTCTCTCTCTCTCTCTTTGTCCTTAGCCCCTCTGAGGAAGGCAAAGTTTGTTGAGAGCCCACGAATTCCAGAGTCCGAGCTTGGCTCCCCAACCCTCACTTCAGCTCAGAAACTGGACGTGGATGCATACTGCCCTGGTAAGCATGCATGCAGCGTCTGCTTTGATCAAGAAGGGGAGGAGTGCATCAGGCCCACCCCACAGAGCAGCCTTGCATGTATATTACTCATAAAAACACGTTAATTCTTGAATCCTAATATCTATTTTCCTGAAAGAGCATAGGTTTTTACTGTACATGTTGTTTTAGTTACTGAGAGTATTGCAAACAGTTTCAAAGATAAATTTCAAAATAATTTTGGCAGATGAAGTTTTCAGGATTATTTTTGTGATTTGAAATAATTAAAGATATGTTATAGGGTCTCTGTGTGGACAGGAACATTAAAGATATGTGTAAGAATGTTCATTCAGAACTGGACCTTTTGAGCATGACTTGTGCCTAATTGTTGTTGGAATTCTGGATAGTTGCAGAAAATACTTGGATATTAGAAATATTAAACCTGAATTGGATTCTGAGCTTGACTCCTCTTGAACAGTCACTTTTACAGATAACCTCTTCTTGTGAATGGCCTGTAAACACATGTGTACTTCACTAAATCCTTCTTGTGTGGGAGCCAAACTGAGACAGGCTCATTATCAGTGCTTAGATTCTTTCAGACTTCAGTGAGTTGCCTGGCAACATACTTTACATTCCTCCCTAGAGTGAGTACATAGAACTGTGTCAGAAACAGTCACAGCTCCCGTTGAAAATACAGTTCAGAATGGTAGTGAAGAACCTTGATGTGTTTGGTTTCAGGTCTTTTGTTTATTCTTGCCCATTAAAAATGATGTTAAATCACTGCGGAAAAGCAATAGCAATACTACATATTTCTCTACTTGGAGTAAACAGGAGAGGGTGATTCCTACTTGTAAATATTTATCATTTCAGATCTGAAATGTCAGGGTTTTACCTTTGCAGCCAGATAGGGCACACTTATTTAACACAGAACAGTAGAGGAAAACTTGAGCCACATCCAGATAAGTAAAATGTAATTGACCTTGTGAATTCATTTTGAATATTAAAAGACCTTGGGGGTTTTATTCACAGACTTATCTTTCTTAAGTCAGTAATAGTTTATATTAGATATGAGCTTCTCTTTTTCCCAAAGCCACACAAACTCTTCTGGTGGCATTGCATAAGTTCTTCATCCTCTGTTGAGGTACATTTCACAGCAAATGGAATATTGTACTTAGCATTCATTTGTAAATTTAGTGTTATTTATAAATGCTGAATCCCCTTTTTTTTTTAACCTAAGTGCCTCCTCTTACCACTCAGTAACCTCTCTTTTCCTCCCCTCTCTTTATTCTTTTTACCCCCTTCCCTCCTCCTTTCTGCTCTACTCCTTTGAATCTGCTCTAGCACAGGGACACCTCCTCCACTGAGCTATGTATACATGCAGTGCAGCTGAGGCTTTTCCTTCTCTAGATTCACAAGTCGGAATGGCTGTCAGGAGCCTAATCTCCTTAGCACCATATTAATTATATCACTGATCTAATGTAACTGTTGTTCTGGTTATGAAGCAAAGTAGTTGTGACTTGGGAATGTCTGTGCTAAATCGCTCTGGGCAGTCTTAGTAATGTGATTATTTATGCATATTTTCCACAAGTATGAATTCTTTGTTAGTAGAACCAAACTTCAGCTAAGGTTTTTAGAACACCAGGAAGAATCAAAGCCCAATGCCAGGACGGTCATTACCATGCTTCGTGGGCTTCTCTTTAAATCTGAAACAGATTTGTAGCACAGAAGCTTTGTGCTCATTTGTTCTTTTAGAATAATTTTTTTAGATCCTCTAAAAATAAGTTTCTATTAAGATAAGAGTGTAACCTGAGACTTGAGTTAGTATTATCTCTAGGTAGTATCAAATCTGAGCAATAAGCAAAGTGAAGTAAGAGGGGAGTACTTGTTAAGCAAACTCAAGACTTACAGAAGGCTGCCCAGAGTACAGTGCTTTGTCATGCCCGCTCCACTTGTTGGAAGGTTTCAGAGGCGGCTCAGATCTGAGGTCTCTCTGCCCTTCTACCCTTCTAAATTCCCCTGTCTTTTTCCCCTGAAGCAGCACAGGAACAAGCTTTCTCTGAAGTTGCATTATCTGCCTAAAGATAGCTCGTCCAAGAAAAGGAACTCAGTTTTCAGTAGTCCACTCCCAGGAAACCTCACCAACCAGGAAGAGTGACTGTGTCACAGGGAAGGACAATAAAGGTTGACCTTATGCCTAGACGGACTCCTTCACAGGATTCCATTTATTCTTCTGAAAGAACATTTATTTATCTTTAAAAAAATAAATTTCACTATCCTAAATTGCCCACATCATTTCTCTTCTCTCTGTGAAGAGGGTCTGTAAGCATAATGACATCACTGGGCATTCGGTACTTGTCTTTCTTTCTAGAATGTATGTAGTACATTTGCCTGCCTTTTCTCTGATTAGCATATTACTGTTGGCCTATTTCATAGACTCAGTTAACAACTTTCGAAGATGAAGGGACTTTTTTCCCTACTTGTACACAACAACAAATCCACGGGTTTGTAATTTTTAATGTAAGATCTGCTAACAGGACAAGGAATACATGCTATTTTATATTTGTATTAATAATACAGTTTTTGTCTTACTGTTTTAACCAGTAAGACTGCAAATTTAGACCGTGTCTCATGGAAGCAACAGTTGAAACTAAAGGTCAGAGCACTTTTTCTTATATCCTGACACATTTCAGAATTACCAGATCTTGTCCAAATATAGATTGCTTGGGCCCACCCCTGTAATTTCTGATTCAATGGGTCTGAAGTAGATTGAATATTTGCATTTCTTAACAAATTGGTGGCAAAGCTGTTGGTAGATGTGTCATCCTTTAAGAGGCAGTTGGTGTGGGGTCTGTTGTAGACTGCTTACAAATGGTACAGTAAACAGTGCTGAAAGTCGGGGGGCAGGTATGCTCTTGACCTCTGGGAATAATTGTCAGTGTTTCTTTACATTTGAAGCCAGAGGAATAAATCCTTTGTGTCTGAAAAAATGACATAAATATTTTCCATCTGTGCCTGATATCTCTATACCTGTATATTTTCTGTATTGTTCTATATGTGAAAGGGAATTTTGGAACAAGCCAGACTAAGTCATCAGTGTTGAGTCTACAGTCTAAGGAAACGACTTGATGGTAGAGCTGTTGATCCAGGATGTCTGTCTGTCGGTCTGTCTAATAGATCAATGCTCAATCTAGGTAGCCCTCGAGTATCTAAGTCTTACAACTTTGCAAATTAAATTTGTCATGCACAAATATAGGGGCATGTAAGTAAATACTATACTTTGATTCTACCTTTGCAGCCATGGACACAGTTTATAGTATTCCTGTAACTAAACCACCAGAGTGAGGAATGCTCAGACAAGTGTGTTCGATAAATGCTTCATAGTGGGCAAACTAAGACTTAGGGAGTGTGAGTGATTTGTGTAGTGTCCATAAGCAGGATTTATTGCTCAGTTCATGTAGTAGTCATCATATAGTCCAGAAACACATTGCCCTCCTACTCAGTTATCATATGCATACTGTATTATTCATACATTAAGAAGTAGAATTTTTGTTTGGTTTGTTTGTTTACTTTACATCCTGCTCACTGACCCCTTCCCAATCAACCCCTCCCACAATCCTTCTCCCCACCCCCCTTCTCCTCTGAGAGGATGAGATGCCCCCAGGTGTCCCTCCCACCCTGGCACTCAAGTCTCTATGAGGCTAGGTGCATCCTCTCTCGCTAAGGCAGACAAGGCAGCCTAACTAGAAGACCATATCCCATGGACAGACGTCAGCTTTTTGGATAGTGCCAATCCAGCTCTTCAGGACCCACATGAAGATCAAGCTGTAAATCTGCTACATATATGTGGAGAAGCATAGGTCCAGCTCATGTATGCTCTCTGGTTGGTAGCTCAGTCTCTAAGAGCCCGAAGAGTCTGGGTTAGTTGACTCTTGGCCTTCCTATAGATAGAGTTCCTGCCCCTTTGGGGCTGTAACACCTCCCCCTAGTCTTTCCTAAGAGTACCCAAGTTCTATCCACTGTTTAGCTGTGCATATCTACACTTATCTGAATCAGCTGCTGGGCAGAGCTTCTCAGAGGACAGGCATGCTAGAATCTTGCCTGCAAGAATAACAGAGTAGTAATTAATAGTGTCAGGGATTGGTGCTTACTCGTGGGATGGGTCTCAAGTTGGGCCACTTATTGGCTGGCCATACCTCAGTCTCTGTTCCGTCCCTACCCTTGCGTTTCTTGTAGATAGGATGAATTTGGGTCAAAAGTTTTGTGAGTGGGTTGTGAGTGTCACTATGGCTCCATTGGGGTTCCTGTCTGGTTACAGAAGGTGACCTCTTCAGCTTGCATATCCCCAATGCTGTGAGTCACAACTAAGGTCACCCCCATTTATTCTTGGGTGCCTCCCTTATCCCAGGTCTCTGTCACACCTGGAGATGTCCCCCACGTCCCCACCCCCATCAGTTGCAGATTTCCATTCATTCTCATGGCCATCTGGCTATCTCAATTATAAGTGAGTACATACCATGTATGTCCTTTGGGGACTGGGTTACCTCACTCAGGATGATATTCAAGTCCCATCCATTTGTCTGAAAAATTCATGATGTCTTTGTTTTTGATAGCTGAATAGTATTTCATGTGTAACCCTGGCTATCCTGGAACTCACTTGTAAATCAGTCCCTACATGTCCCTGGCCTTGGACTCAGATCTGCCACCCTCTGCCTCCAAAATGCTGGGATCAAAGGCAAGCACCACCCACTCCTGGCTTGAATTTTTTATTTTAATATGTGACAGAGTTGTAATTTGTTTTTATGAAATGAGGTAACCAAGTTATCATTTCAATAGAACAATTCTCCAAAGGAAGACTTTATTGCTTTTCTGTTTATGGTTTGTCTCTGGTTTTTGAACAAGTCTCTTACTTAACCTTTCTCTAAGTCTCAGTTTTTTCATCTATAAAAATAGAGATAATCATTTTAAAACAGATTAAATACATAAAGCATTTACCAGAATGGTTGGCTCACACCAAATGCTCAGATATGTTAATTACTGTATTACAGTGGTGACTCTGAAGTGTGGTATACAACTTTTAAGAATTTTATAAATAATCAGAAATATTTAAGGTTTGGGGAGACAAATGGGTTACAATCATTTTTAAACAGTGTCAGTGTATTCTAATTCTGATTTCCCCCTCACTAGTCTTAGTCTCAAGAACATTGAGTAATGCATCTGTGTCTCAGTTTCCTGACATAGCAACATTAGATGTAACATGACATTTCTGAAATTTTTAAATTATATATTCATATAAATATATGAGTATATAGAAAAAGTGTATTTTGGAGAAAACACCAAACTATGATATTGCTAGCCTTCGGGGAAGATGAGATTATTCAGAATGGTATCAGTGGTGAGATGGTGCTAAAGCTAGCAGACCTTACATCTGTCTGAGGAGTACATGTCACGTTAATGTCCTGTTCTTGGGCCACATGTATTAGTGAATAAGAACTCAGGTCTTAGAGTTTGATCTGGATTTAACATGTTTTTGTTTTTGGCAGGAGACACAGGTACTGGGGATTAAACCAAGGGCTATGCTGAGCTAAGTTCCCAACTGTGCTCTGAGTTTAATTTCTGATTCTTCTACTTGCTAGCTGTGTAGTGTTCTAACATTCACTTATACCCCCTCCCCCAATAAATAATGAATATTTTTAAAAGTCTGAGTATACTCCTATAATTCCAGTCCTCAGGAGGCTAAGGCAAGCGTGTTACAAGTTTGAAACTCATCTGGGTCATATAGTGTGTTCATTTGGGGCTAGCCTGGCTTACATACTGAAATGTGCCTCAAAAACAAGTTATTAATAAAATCAATATTAAAGTAGATCTTTTTCTTTCATATCACAAGATTCTTAGTATAACTGACACAAACAAGTCAATATACTATATGCTAGGCTCCAGGACAGTAAAAGTGGAATATTAGTACTTTTCCATTCAGGCTTGTCATTACCTTGACACACTTACGCATTTTCTAGAATTTGTACATTGGGATTTTACTGAAAGATTTTTAGTAATCAAAGGACAGAAAAAGATTTTTTTATTCTGTTTATATTAACATTTCTAAGTATTTGTCATACATAATCTAACTCCTGAGGTGCTGGTCAAACAGCTTTTGTCTAGACTAGGGATTGGCTAGATAGCTTTAGGGTTTCAGTTAGATTGGCATCTAGATTTATTTTGAGATTGAAGTTGAAATGCATCAATCAAAGAAACCACTTGTTTCTTGGCAAATTTCAACAACACAAGAAGCGTCCAACCACACAGGCACAAGTTCATAATAATCCCATTATCCAAGCAAAGTCATGTGCCCGAGCCCAAGAAGCTCTTGTAGAACAGTTTAAATTTAGACTATGTCCTTCAGTGTATCCCCAGTCATCAGTATCTTCACTCTTACTCCGTTCATTCCTCTGCCTCATCTTTAATTATGACCAAGGAAACTGAATCGGGGGCGGGGGTGCTGCCTTGATGCCATCTGCTCTGTGATTGAGGAGACACTGGAGGCCACGGCTTTCATTTTTGATCCCTGGTGAGCAGTGCTTCATGTAATCAGGAGATATTTTTGCAAGAACACAACACGTACTGGGTGTTACTCACTTTCTAGTATTCTGAAAAAGAAAACTTAAGGTAATCATTTGAGAACTAAGAAATGAGAAGGAGCCAGGAGGTTATAGGACACCACAAGAAAACCTACAGAATCAACTAACCTGGGCCCATAGGGATCATAGAGACTGGACTGCCAACAGAGAGCATGCATGGGTCAGACCTATGCCCTCTGCACATGTGTAACAGATGTGCAGTTGGGTCTTCATGTGGGCTCCTAAACGGGGAGCAGGGGCTGTCTCTTGACTACACTGTCTGTCTTCGGATTCCTTTCTACTAACTGAGCTGCCTTATCTAGCCTCAGTAGAAGAAGACATGTCAAGGCTGACTGATATCCACAGGAGGCCTCCCCTTTTCTGAGAAGAATGGAGGGGTGGATGGTAGAAGAGGAGAAGAGAGGGAGGGACTGGGAGGAGAGGAAAGAAGGGAATCTGTGATCAGGATATAAAGTAAATTAATAATAATATTAATAATAGGATAGATTGTGTTTCTAACATATGTATTAACTTATTACACACACACACACACACACACACAATCTACAAAAAATAAATGTGTGTGCATGTGCAAACTGCTAAAAATAAGATCTAAGAAATGGAAATACGATCAATTTTGTTTTGGTAGTTGTCCTAACTACCAAAAAAAATCACCTTTTTCTACCTCTGTTAGAACACATAAATTCATTTAATATTAGCACAACAAGCTGTCATATTTAAATAGATGAGAAATCATAGTTTGCAGTGAATGGATTATATAAATAACCTAGCATTAAAAATGCTAAGAGAATTCAGTGGTAGAATTAAAAAAAAAACTAGGGACATAATGTTTCAATATCTGTATGCAGACACCATGTTAGAAATACAGAATAGAGATTTAAATCGTTGTCATTAGGTGTTTGCTTTTTGGGACAGTAACCATGATTTTCTCGCTGGGTATTGGCCACTTGAAGCAGAAGGTACTTCCTGCAGGTGATGTAAACCTGCTAAATAGAGAATTGGTATTTTCAAAAGTAAAGCTCATAAAATGTCTTGTGGAATAGTCACCAGCTTCTCTTGCAGTAGCTGAGTTTTGCCTGTGCTATATTTATCACAGAGTTTAGTTTGCTGTGATTTAATTAAATTGTATTTTATTTCTCCCATAGAAGTGAATTTCTTGGTTATAGGAACTGTGCCCATATTTCATACGTGTATGTCTAATACCTAACCCAGTGCTGGACATCAGAAGTCCTCTGTAAAAATAGTGTTTTTAAATTATTAAGTATTTTCCTACACTGTCTATCATCAGCTAATTCTAGTGCATTGTGTGAAAAAGGAAAACACACAGGAACAGGAGCAGGTGTAACTGCGCTCGTGGCCCGTCACCTGAAAAGCTGAAACGGGGTTGATAAGGCTTGGAGGTTAGCCTGGGCTACATAAAAACACCCTATTTCAAACCACCAAACAGTTCTAATCACATATTCATTTAAAAAAAGCCCACATATTTTAACATAATAATAAAATGGACTATTAAACGAGGCAGCCTGTATTTAAAATATTAACAGTTATTTAACTGATTCTGAGCCCTGAACAACCAAGAACTTCATCTTTGCAGATTTTTCTACCTGAGGAAGAAAATATTATGAAGATTAAATGATTTAATATATTTTATACACATAGGAATTTATCAGATTGTAGTAGTTTATTAAAAATTAGGGTTAATGATGTTAATACTACAGTAATACAAGCAGAATTTAAATCTGAAAATTATTCTGCTTATTTTCCTTAAGTCTGCTGTTAAAAATCAAACTCTTAATTTCAGATACACCCTTTTTTAATTGGTTATTTTGTTTATTTACATTTTAAATGTTTTCCCCTCCGAAAATTCCCATTCCACTCTCCCTCCCCCTGCCTCCACGAGGGTGCTCCTCCACCCACCCACCCACTCCTGCCCCACGACCATATCATTTCCCTTCCCATCGATGCCAGACAAAGGCTATCCTCTGCTACATATGCATGGACCCCTCCATGTGTACCCTTTGGTTGGTGGTTTAGTCCCTGGGAGCTCTGGGGGAGTCTGGTTGGTTGATATTGTTATTCTTCCTATGGGGTTGCAAATCCCTTCAGCAACTTCAGTCCATCTAACTCCTCCATTGGGCTTCCTGTTCTCACTCCAATGATTGGCTGCAAACATCCACATCTGTATTGGTCAGGCTGGCAGAGCCTCTCAGGAGACATCCATATCAGGCTCCTATCAGCCAGGACTCCTTGGCATCATCAAGCGTCTGGGTTTGGTGGCTGCATATGGGGTGGATCCTCATGTAGGGCTGTCTCTGGATAGCCTTTTCTTCAGTCTCTGCTCCACTCTTTGTCCCTGTATTTCCTTTAGATAGGAGCAATTCTGGGTTAAAAATTTGTGAAGGGTGGGTGGCCCCACCCCTCAATCGGGAGCCATACCTTAACCTCTGGATATGGTCTTTACTACATCCCTTCCCATCTTCTTCCCTCCATTCTCTCAAGATCCTTTTGTTCACTTTTTTTCTCTGTGCGTTTTAGGACTGCCGTTGATTTGTAAAATAGTTCTCATATACCTTGGCCTCTCTGCCCTGATACTGTCACTTACTGTAATAACCAGAAACGTCTGAAAAGAGGGCTCGGTAACATTGGAAGAGTATCGAATGTGTTCGATACCTAGTGGGAAAGATTTATCTAAAAACACTTATTATAAATATATGTAATAAGTTAATATAGCAGCTGTTTTTTTTTATCCTAGCTATTTCTCCAATAATGGCACAGAGAAACCAAAATTTATTTGAAACTTAAAAGCACAATAACTAGGCATTATGATTCTCTTCTAATCCTCTAATCTAGTCTGGCTACCTCCCAGCCTAAATCCCTGAGGTAGCTGCAGTTTTGTATTGTTCCGGCTCTCTGGGCTTTGGGTATATTCTCCTATGATGTCCCCCAGAGACCTTCCTCACTGTGAATACTCTCTTCCTCGTTTTTCTCTTCCTTCCCTAGCTGACAGAAGTCCTGCCCTATTCTCTTTGTTGCCTAGTTATTGGCTTTTCCAGTTTTTAATGACAAGATAGAATAAATGGTGAACATTGTTTACACAAACTTGAGAGAGATGATTCTTAACTAAAGCATTACAATGCTGTGTCTGGCCTGAAACCAGGTGTGGGATAAAGAAGTCAGCATTTTGGTAATAGAAGGGTAAATGTCACACATTGCACAATAACATTATGCTTTGAAAAAACACTTATTTTTAGTTTGAGAAAGGAAGGATCACCTTTTATATCAAGTTTCCCCAAAATTAGGAGAGATAGTAAGATCCAGAATACAACTGGAAAAGTTTCAGATAGTGCCGTGATTTAAATGTATCTCTCAAAAGCTCATCCGAACTTCACCAAATGAGAGTTATTTCTGAGCACTCTGATGGTCTATCTTAATCAATACATTTTGTATATAATTTCCCTTAAGTCTTTAATACAAAACCTTTAAACAGAAGATCTAGACTTTTAAGGTATTAAACTTGTTGATGTTTAATTAATATCCTTCATTTGAAAAAGTTAAATAACAAATTTGAAACTTCCTTTGTCATAAGTTCTACTCCTTTCTTCCAAAATAAAACTTTCTTTTACTCTGAAAATCAGTGTCATTTATCCTTAATTCACTGTTGTGTTTTTTAAATTAAGATACAATATAAATACTGAAAAATGTCTGAATGTAATTCTTTTTCCTGAAAACTTAGGAAGTGCATACAGGTGCCACACGACTTGAGATACAGAACTTTATTCATTCTGTACGTTTGTATTCAGACACTTTGCTCACGCTGCCTCATGGCCTTACCATGCCTAACACCTTTTATTTCTCTGTCTTTTTAGTTTTATATAAATGTGTTCTTAATACTATGTAACATGTTTCTATTACTGTATTTCAGATTTTGTCTATATGAACCTGTGACTGCCTGTTCCATGTTACTTTCTGAAATTTTTGCTAATAAGATACTAAAGTACAGGTTTCTAGAATGTTATGAATTTTAAATTATATTTATTTGTGTAATGAGAGGTGTATTATAGCAGGCATGTGAAAACCATTGTTTTTATTTTTGTTAGGTTTTCTCATTGATTTGGGGCATAGGGATTTATTTTCTGGATAGAGGCTCTGTTATATGGCTTGCAGCTGTCTTTCTTTAATTTGGATGTTATTTTAAAATATGGAATACTTCATGAATTTGTGTGTCATTCCAGTTGTGGTATATGTGCTGCCAAACTGCAGTCATCTTTAGCCACTCTATAGCTTCCCCTTCCCCCTTTATCTGTGTCTTATTAGTAAATTTTACTTTGTCAGATCTTCTTTTTGTTGTTAATGCTTTTTGTGTATTAAGGCATTTTGGGGTCCAGAGAGGTGACTCAAAAGTTAAGAACACTTACTGCACCTGCAGAGAGCCCAGGTCAGTTCCCAGTACCCTCATCAGGAAACTTCCAAACATCTGTAACTCATTTCCCGGGAAGTCAAAGCCCTCTGGATTCCACAAGTACCTACATACATGTGCACACATGAGGGGCCCTGCAGGTGTCTGTGCAGGCAGTGATCCACAATGAGATGAACGTGAAAGCCCAACTCAGATCGACTTCATCACCCTGATTAGACTCCAGTAGTCTAATACCTGGTGGCTCACTGTCAGCACATTTAAAACACTGTACAGCTTGGGGAAAGTTTCCAGGCAGCAGTCATTCCAATTCCAGGTGCACAATAGAGCTTAAGGTGTGACTACTTAGAAACAAAGTACAAATGACTATGAGGGTGGGTTCTGTGTGTAGTTAAAAGGCCTACAATCTAATGTGGTCTCTGATGAAGATAGCATAGTAGTCAGCAGGATATAAAATACTTGTGACATCTCCCCTAAGGATAGGTTCTATTAACTCTGGAAGCTAAAGATAATGGTCTAGGGAGGGGAATCTGGGATAACCTTTGTGGGGACTTCAATGAAGTCTGCTGCCACAGATTGCAAAACGCAACTTTGTTTTGGATTCACATACAAAGTTTATTTATTTTTTAAGAAGTCTTGACTGGAAACTGATGTTCAACATTGAAGTACAAGCAATGTGTTTCTTTCCTCCAAAGGTTCGTCTGGGACTTGGCCATGTCCCTGTTTCACTTCCATTCACAGCCCCCATTCTCTGTGTTCTCACATAGGTGACCTGCCTGCAAGTTCTGATCTCTTTTGTTTTATAATGAGACCAACACTCAAGTTAGAATAAGACTCCATTCTTACCTTATTTTAACTTGATGTATTGAAGAATCTCCGAATAGTTTACACTCTGTAATACTAGGGGTTGGAAATTAAATGTAGAAATTTGCAAAGATATAATTAACCCATTCACGTTGCCTGAACTCTATAGTAAAACCTGTAATGTATTTTTATTAGATATTTTTTATTATATTTATATTTCAAATGTTATTCCCTTTCCTGGTTTCCCGTCCATAAATCCCATCTTCTTCTATGAGGGTGCTCCCACACCCATCCAACCATCCCTTCCCACCTCCCATCCTAACATTCCCCGACACTGGGGGATTGAGCCTTGGCAGGACCAAGGGCTTCTCCTCCCATCAGTGTCCAACAAGGCCATCCTCTGCTACATATGCAGCTGGGGCCATGGTCTGTCTATGTGTAGTCTTTGGATGGTGGTTTAGACCCTGGGAGCTCTGGTTGGTTGCTATTGTTGTTCTTCCTATGGGGTTGCAAATCCCTTCAGCTCCTTCAATCCTTTCTCTAACTCCTCCATTGGGGACCCAGTTCTCAGTTCAGTGGTTGGCTGTGAGCATCCACCTCTGTATTTGTCATGCTCTGGCAGAGCCTCTCAGGAGACAACTATATCAGGCTCCTGTCAGAATGCACTTCTTGGCATCAATATTGTCTAGGTTTGGTGGCTGTCTGTATATGTGATGAATCCCCAGGTGGGGCAGTCTTTGGATGGCCTTTCCTTCAGACTCTGCTCCATACTTTGTCTTCATATTTCCTCCCTTGAGTATTTTGTCCCCTCTTCTAAGAAGAACTGAAAACATCCACATTTTGGTCTTCCTTCTTCTGTAGCTTCATGTGGTCTGTGAATTGTATCTTGGGTATTCCAAGCCTTTGGGCTAATATCCACTTGTCAGTGAGTTCATACCATGTGTGTTCTTTTGTGACTGGGTTACCTCACTCAGGATGATATTTTCTAGTTCCATCCATTTGCCTATGAATTTCATAAAGTCATTGTTTTTAATAGCTGAGTAGTACTCCAATGTGTAAATGTACCACATTTTCTGTATCCATTCCTCTGTTGAAAGTCATCTGGGTTCTTTCCAGCTTCTGGCTATGAACATAGTGGAGCATGTGTCCTTGTCATATGTTGGAACATCTTTTGGGTATATGCCAAGGAAATGCAACTTAAGATAGGAAGAATTTGCTTTTGCTCATAATTTTGGAAATGTCATTCTATCAATGCAGAGTGGTTTGTAGTAGAACTGTTCACATCATAGCAGCCAAAAAGTAGGAAAAAATTCAGGAAAGAGGCATGGAAAGATACAGGCCCACTGACCTACTTTTCCACCTAACCCATGTGCTACCTTTTATAATTTGTTAGTAATGCCCTCATATGTTTTACTAGGTCAAAGTCTGCATACTCTGTCTCCTAAAATGCCGTCACAGACGACCTACCACGTTCTTTACTAATTCAGTGTTTTTCTGTCTAATCTATTGACAAGGAAGAATATCTAGAAGAAACTGGGCAGTGTTGGCACATGCCTGTAATCTCAGCACTCAGGAGACATAGACAGGAGGATCTAGGTCAGCCTGGTCTACAAAAACCAGGACATCCGGGGAAACACAGAGAAATCTTGTCTCAAAACAGCACCCTGTCCAAAAAAAAAAAAAAGAATTCCATCAGAGCATCTATAGTCCATATGGAATTATTTTTGTTTAGAAGGAGGATTCATTTTTCTATATGGGTATCAAATTAATCTGTCATCAGTTATAGAAGGTATCATCATTTTGTTTGAAACACTGTGATGGTGCTTTTGTCCTGAATAAGATAACCACATGTGTATAGCTCAAACTGTGACTTTTTAAATGTTCCTTTGGTCTTTTAAAATATGTGCTCGTGCCAGTCTTACTGTATCGTAATTATTTTAGCTCCATATTGTCTTCATAAGCTGTAATTCTTTTCTCAGACTTTCTACACTATCCCTAGATCTTTCCATTTCCATATAAAATTTAGACTTCTTTAACCCTTGGGTTATCTCTAAAGGGATTTGTAGGTATTTAGAACCATGAGTTCTTAATGTTATGGCCAAAACTCTATGCTCTCTTTAAAATGTTATAGTTACCCAACTGTGTTAAATAAAAGATGTAACCACTAATCATTTTGACACAATCCCTCACTAATGAAATGGAAAAGCAATAAATACCTCAAAATCTATAAAGGAATATGTTAGTCTTTATTTGTGATGCATTCTTTACCCAGTGTTCTAGAAGCAAATCCCCAGAGCTGTGAATTAAAACCATTTTATTGAATACTAGGAATCTGGGTATGGTGGGGTTTGCAACTTTAATTCCAGCACTCAGGAGGCAGAGGCAGGTGGATTTCTGTGACAGGACAACCAGAGCTGTTACATAGAGAAACCCTGTCTCAGAAAAACAAACAAACAAACAAACAAATAACATGGGGTATGAATACCACATAATGTGTTTTGTGTAAAACCATCTCACATGGATGTCTAACAATCTGCCAGTCTCCTTTAATCATAGTCCAAATTCATCATAAAGTTTTTTAAGTTACAATCGAATCCTTATCATAAAGAAATGGAAGTTCGTTTATACGTATCCTGTATATGAGCATTCAAACCAGAACACTGGAGACAACTCAATTGTGTTTCAGAGTGTGAATGTGAAAAGAAATGCGGTACATGTAAATGATATATTATACTCAGAAATGTAAATGAGCACACTCCTGGGTGGCTCTAACTTATAAAAAGCAAGTCACTTGGGAGGATTGGAACGATGTCAGGAAAGTGCTTACCAAGCTAACATGATCACTGGAATTCAGTTGCTAGCATGAGGGGACACACATTATTCAGCATTGGAAAGGCAGAGACAGTCAGATTCCTGAAGCTCATTGACCAGCCAGTTTACTGTAGTCAGGTCGCCACAGATCCCAGTGAGAGACCTGGTCTCAAAGAGGTGAGTGGCTTCTGAAAAATTACACCCAAGGTTGATCTCTGGCCTCCACACACACTCACACATGATGTGTGCACACATACATATGTGCAACTGTATGCACACACACCCCCACACACACATCAGATATACAGATCATATAGTGATCCTTTAGTGTCCACTTCTCTTACATGTTTTGTAAATTCTTGTAAAACCTAGTATTAAAATTTATCTATAGAAAATATTTGATATTTGGTAATTATAGTTTTTTAGGAGAAAATGAAGTGGGCTTCTTAAATATCTAGACACCAAGAATTTGTAATAAAAAAAAATGGGAATAAGGTTAATGTACAGCAGAGAAAAGGGATTGATGGTGAGCTGAAGAAGAGCAGTTTTATAATTTCATTTACTCAGTAAACAAGCAAGTATAATACTACAAAAACACATATTTATAGATAAGAATAATTGTACCTATTTTTTTCTGCTGCAAAGAGATTTATTTGTGGTACCCATTGAAAGGAAAATAGAGTATCTAGCATAAATTCAGTGAGTGTTCTATGAAGTTTTCCACAAATAGAACTTTACATTTAGTACTAGTATACAAAAATATACATGCATCCCTGCTCTGATGATCCAGCTTGTGACCTTAGGAGGGAAGTTAAGGTGAATGGGAAACTGAATGGTAAAAATCTAACTCTTTCTTTTCTTAGCATTTGAAGTGTTTAAATATGTAATGTTGAGTATCATAAATTATAAAAAGCTTTTGTGTCTTAGTGACAAACCATGTGACACTATAGCTAATCAATGCTGTGTAAAAAAGATACAAAATTCATTCTAAAATATTGTATCGGACTTAAAACTTGAGAAAACTGATTTATGTAAACATCTCCTTAAAAGGTTTTCTATATCTCATGTATAGTGGATCATTGTGAGCCCCCTGGCTCATTTTTTTAATGATTTTTTTTTAAATCTCGAGTTAGTAGTCTAAGGGGGAAACCATTAGTTCTGTTCAATATGTCTCAGTGGAAGAGGTTGGAAAAGATCAGTTTTTATAGTTGGCAGCCACTGAAATGCCAGAAAGCTAATCATATGGGGGAAATGTGACATTTTTTTAAGCAAGAAAGTTAAAGGAATGCCAAAGATCAGGAATTTTAAGGAACTAAATTTCAGGGAGGGGGGAAATGAGCCAGGGTTTCCTTTTGAAATGGTAAAGATATTCTAAAATTAGGTTGTGGTGATGGTTGTATAACTTTATGAATAAACTGAAAGCCACAGTATATGAATTCTATCTTAGTCTTGGGTGGAGGAGGAAGTGCTGGTGATGAGGCTTCTCAACTTGGAGTAGGAAAACAACCAATAGAAAAGCGTTTGTGTACAGGCTCATCACAGGAGAGCATTTGTGTGCAGGCTCACCACAGGAGAGCATTTGTGTGCAGGCTCACCACAGGAGCAGTGAGCTGTGTTATCCTGGGAGAACAGACTAAGAATAGAAGCCTATTTCTTAAATATTGTAGGGAGAGAGTTTTTCTTTTGGACTAACCCTTGGAATTTAGAGAACTCACCGAGCAGTGTATGTGTGTTGACATATGTATATACAAATACTGCTTTGTAAGTATTTGTATACATGAATACGACTGAACTGCTTACTGAGCAGGTCCTGGAAGGAATGATACTCCACTAACAGTTGGCAAACCTATAGTGTGTAGCTCTTGATGTAAATGCCTTTTATCTCTAAGAAGAAAAAAGCTTCTGAAGAGACGTCTAAATCCATAGCTGGGACTGAGAGAATCCTAAATGAGTCTTAAATGTGTGCCTAGAACTGCCCAAAGCATGCCAAGAATAGGTTAAAAGGCCCCAAGCGCTGTCGTTTACCCTAGCTAAGTCTAAGACAGTGTGAACTAAATAAATACTGACAATAACTAATTATGACCCATTGTGTAAGATAGGAATTAATGATATAGTTGGGTAAATGGAGAAAAGTCACTGAGAACAATGATAGTAATTAATTTAACAGGAAATATTAATACTCAAAATAGCAAACATTCATTGAATAAGAGTTAGACAAGTATTTATTTATACACTACTGTTCATAAGAATTATTCACAGTAGCAAAAAGCTAGAAACAACTGCTCAGATGCCAATGAATGAATGAATGAATGGATGAAATACTATTCCATTAAAAAGGAATGACATTCTGATATATGTTGCTGAATGAAGAACTTTGAACCCATTATGCTAATTGTGTACACCAGACCCCAAAGATCAAACTACTGTATGAATCTGTTGAAACAGGTGCCTAGGATCGTCAACTACACCAAGGAAGCAGGCAGAATGACAGTCACTGGGGGTGGAGAAAGGGGGAGGACATCACTGTTTAGTGGAACTGTATTTCATGGGGACAATGAAAAGTTCTAAAAGTGGATAGTGACTGTGTCCACACAACACCGTAAATGACAATGAAATAGCACCTAAATACAGTCTAAAGGAAATTCCAGATTTTTCACCACAAAAATATACTAAGAAATGGAACATTTTATGTAAATTCAGTTTTTCCATCAGAATACTTATTAAATGCAAAGTGGGACAGAATAGTTTTAAAATAGAAAAACCTGGTTAGACATTGGCATAACCAAGTGATCCAAGTAACACGGCAATACTTTTTTGATATTTCTGCCCAAAAATGCATAACCTGGATTGAATTGGAAGGTAAATTAAGAAACATTGTACTAAAAGTAGACTATATGCCTTATCATGACTACCAACACTAAAGAACTGTTTCAGATTTTTTTTTATTTTTTGGCAGTTCTGTAACTTTATTTGACATTCAGCAGTTAGTTCTCATCCACATTGACCATCTGTAGATTTTTGAATGTGGTAACAGGCACGTAAGTTACCAGTGTGTAGAGCTTGTTTGGTGAATCCTCATCCTCATTACGCTTTCTGGACAAACGTACTCGGATGCGGTATGGAACATTCCTTATTCCTTTGGCTCAGACGGCTTTATTGAGCCTGGTGTCTATGCGCACATCTGGAGTTCCCATCTCCTTCATGGCAAATTTCCGGATTTCTTTGAGTGCCCGAGGAGCACGCTTCTTGAAGCCCACTCCATGGATGCGCTTGTGAATGTTGATGGTGTATTCTCGGGTCACCACCTCATTGATGGCAGAACGGCCCTTCTTCTTTTCGCCACCCTTCTTTGCAGGAGCCATTCTGCCGGGCCCAAGTTGGAAAGGCTCAGATTTTTAAAATTGAACTGATAACTGAGTTGTGTAAGCCTGAAATGGCTCCTTCTGCTCTAGAGTGTGCCACCAAGCCGAGATTCAAGCGTGGCTTCAGCCTGGGGTTAAGGTCATAGTAATGTGAAGGGTTAGGATCCTGATTTCTGTGCTGGCCTGTGAGTTATCAAGAAAATGTGTTTGCAGGAAGTGCACATAGCCTTGAGGGGGTGGGGTGAGCAGAAATCTGTAAGTTTTATATGGTTAAGGGGGAAAAAAGGTTCTTTATACTATTTTGAAACCTCAGCAAAGTTGAAATTACCTTAGAATATAAAAGGAGAATTTGCACAACTGTTTAAAAAGCAAAACAATGTCAGGAACTACAGTAAAGTATCTACTGTGGCTAAAATGTAGACCGCAAGAGTGAGGCTGTGCATGAAAGCTACTGGTCAAAATCAGGAGCCTTTTTCTGTTCAGATGCTACAAAAACATTTAAATTCAAGTAGTTCCTGTAAATAAATTGAGAATAATCTCAGTAGGTTGTGTATGAAAATTAAAACCTTTAAATGTGGGAATAAATCAATGGTTGAGGAGATGACACAGTTATTAAAATGCTTGCCCTGTACACAGTACCCCAAGTTCAGTCTCATACCCACATAAAAACCTGGCATGGCAGTACATGACTGATTATAATCCGAGTGCCAGGGAGGTGGAGACAGGTAGATCTAACTGCCCAGCCCTGGCTAGGCAGCAGTTCAAGTACCAGTGAGTTCAAGTACCAGCAGTTCAAGTACCCCATCTCAAAAACAAGGTAGAATGCTCCTGAGGAAAAACACCTGAGGCTTGCCTTTGCCTTTCACACAGGAGCATACGCACATGCACCCACACAGAAGTTTAAAAAAAATCAGCTGATAGACTATAACATTATAATTTTAAATTTAGAATGTGAAAACTAAAGAAAAAAACAAACTAAATATAAGAACAGTAATAGAACTGAACCATTTTGTTTTTAAGATTCATGTTTGCTGTCTTCTTGCTCCAGGTGATGTTGAACAGGAACTTGGCCCACCTCCATCTGTAGATGAGGCAGCAAACACACTCATGACTCGTCTGGGTTTCCTCCTTGGAGAGAAAGTCACAGAAGTACAACCAGGTGACCAATACAGCATGGAGGTACAGGATGAAAATCAGGTAAGCCATGCAGTATCAACTTGGTGATACAATGAGAATGAGCATTTTACAGCAGGAACGAAAGTTGGCATGGTGTGTGGGTATGTGCTCATTCTGAAAGGAATAAAATCAATTGTTAGAATTCATTTTGAGGCTTAGAATATAATTTAATTTTTCATAGTTACTTTCTTGTTTCTATTTTATATGTGTAAAAATCAAAAAAATAGTAAATGATTAAGTAACAAGCTACCCAGATGACAGAACTAAGGGATTGACACTGAACTGAAAAATTAGAGTATACACTATTCTAAGTATATGTGGATTATTGCCAGATTAATGAACTACTGAGACTAGAGGAGATATTAACCAGTTTAAAAAACTACCAATTATTTTTACCGCAGTAGAATTGATTATAAAATAACTTATAAGATGACAGTTGAAAGGTAAACATACACAATGCTAAATTATTAAATAGTATACTTCTCAACAGCTTTGAATCCAGGAAATTAGAAAAAAATTTAAATTGTTACAGTGAAAACTAATTAAGTTATAGGATATAGCTCAAGGTAACTGTAGGGAGAAATAAACACATTCCTTCCCAAGTTGCTTTTAGTCATAGTCTTTACCAATAGTAGAAGGAAACCTAAACAGTTTGGTGCCTTATAGTGAAATACTGTACTCCGGCCTAGGGAGATGGCCTGACCTACTGCCCATATGCCGGAACCCAAACCTGGGCCTTGTGCTTGCTAGGCAAGTGCTTTACTGCTGCACAAACTTTCAAATCCTTTTCATTTCCTGATAATTTATGTGGTGGTAGCAAGTGACTGTCCTAATAAAGACCACTGTCATAACACCCTCCCCGTTCTTATACTCAAGCACTTTTTTGTCTACAAAGTTACATTTCTTCAAAGATGATAAAATTTCTCATCTCGGTTTTGAGATTCTTCATGTCACTGTGACTTCAAGTCAGGTCACAAGTATGCAGACTGTGCCTTACTTTTAAATAAACTTGTAAGGCCATGTCTCCAAATAAAACTCTAAAGCAGGAGGCTGGGGAACTTATGATAGAGTGCTTGCTCAGCAAATAAAAGGCCCTAGATTAATTTTTTTATCTCCCCCACCAAGAAAGAAAGAAAAGAAGGGTGACAAACTGACAGGATTATTCTGATGCTAATACTTGAAAAGCTGAAAGTGCCATGGAAATAAACAGTGACAGTAACATGCAGGATAATTAGTATGTAAAATATGCAAGGATGCGATTAGGGAAATTATTTCATTGCCTTCATAGTTTGATAATTTCATTTTATATTATTGTTATATGTATTTATTTGTGGATGTATGGCATAATACCATGGCATATATGTGGAGGTCAGAGGACAACTTGTGGGAATCGGTTTTTTCCTCTTTTTTACTGCGTGGGTTCCAGGAATCAAACTCTGGCCATCAGGCTGGGCAGGAGTCAAACTCTGGCCAACAGGCTGGGCAGCAGAGCCTGTGCTTGCTGAGCCAGCTCCTAGCCCCTGCTCTCACATTTCTTTTTTTCTTTTTTTACTGGATATTTTATTTATTTACATTTCAAATGTTATCCTGTTTCCTGGTTTCCCCTCTGGAAACCCCCTGTCCCATCCTCTCTCCCCCTGCTTCTATGAGGGTGCTCCCCCACCCCTTCCACCGTTCTGCCTCCCCACTCTGTCATTCCCCTACATTGGGGGGGAGGGAGAGGAGTCAAGACTTAGCAAGACCAAGGGCTTCTCCTCCCATTGATGTCCAACAAAGCCATCCTCTGCTACATATGCTGCTGGAGCCATGGGTTCCTCCATGTACTCTTTGGGTGGTGGTTTAGTCCCTGGGAACTATGGTTGGTTGATATTGTTGTTCTTCCTATGGGGTTGCAAATCCCTTCAGCTCCTTCAGTCCTTTCTTTAACTCCTCCATTGAGGACCCGTTCTCAGTCCAATGGTTGGCTGCAAACATCTGCCTCTGTATTTGTCAGGCTCTGGCAGAGCCTCTCAGGAGATAGCTATATCAGACTCCTGTCAGCATGCACTTCTTGGCATCCACAGTAGTGTCTGAGTTTCCTGTCTGTATATGGGCTGGATCCCCAGGTGGGGCAGTCTCTGGATGGCCTTTCCTTCAGTCTCTGCTCCATACTTTGTCTTCATATTTTCTCCCTTGAGTATTTTGTTCCCCCTTCTAAGAAGAACTGAAGCATCCACACTTCGATCTTCTTCTTGAGCTTCATGTGGTCTTTGAATTGTATCTTGGGTATTCCAAGCCTTTGGGCTAATATCCACTTATCAGTGAGTGCACATCATGTGTGTTCTTTTGTGATTGGGTTACCTCACTCAGGATGATATTTTCTAGTTTCATCATTTGCCTATGAATTTCATAAAGTCATTGTTTTTAATAGTTGAGTAGTACTTCATTGTATAAATCTATCACATTTTCTGTTTCTATTCCTCTGTTGTGGAACATCTGGGTTGTTTCCAGCTTTTGACTATTATAAATAAGACTGCTGTGAACATAGTGGAGCATGTGTCCTTGTTATATGTTGGGGCATCTTTTGGGTATAGCTGGGTCCTCAGGTAGTACTATGTTCAGTTTTCTGAGGAACCGCCAGACTGATTTCCAGAGTGGTTGTACCAGCTTGCAATACCACCAACAATGGAGAAGTATTCCTCTTTCTCCACATCCTTGCCAGCATCCGCTGTCACCTGAGTTTTTGATCTTAGCAATTCTGACTGGTGTGAGATGAAATCTCAGGTTTTGATTTGCATTACCCTGATGACTAAGGATGTTGAACATTTCTTGGCCATTAGATATTCAACAAAGAAATTGAAACTGGTCTTTTCTCTGGAGAAATACTATATAGTAGAAGAATTTTACCTTATACATTTTGAGGGCTTATTTCATTGTAAGAAAAAAATCAATTCTTTGTATTATTAACATGATTTAAAGGATTTATTCAGTTATAACTTAATCAGACTGTTACTTTTGTTTAAGTCAAATGTATCTTTTACAATCACATATAGTACAGAAATTAAAATCCAACACAGATTGAGCATAGATAATTAAACATGAGGGATTTCATCCAGAAATCCTTATTGAATTAGTTGAAGACTTTAATATTCTTAGCTAATGATCAACACATTCTCGTCATTAAATGTAGATTCTGTTTCAGCAGAGAGACTGTCGATGGAAACTATATGTAAAGAAGTTGAAAGGCATCCTCTCAGGGACAGGGTGAGGAGGGAGGACTGGGAGGTGGTGGCAACGGCTGATTGTAAATAAATTTTTAAAAATTTAATATTTAAACATGTTAAATTTATCATTAGTGCTTCTTCAAGTAATTTTCTGTTTGATCACTGTGACTTTTTAAGGATAAAATTACTTTAGTAACTGATGGAAAAGCACCTTTCCCCACTACATCAGTGATTTATTTGGCTAGGAAGGGCTGAAGGAAGACACATGCTCTCTCATTAGTTGGACAAACCAGAATATATTACCATCAATCCTTCTTGTTAATTTTTAATTTTTTCATATTTAAAAACTGTACCCAAGAAAACTGGCATAACAGAGCACTCATGTAATAGGAGAGCCTGGGAGGCGGAGGCGGAGGCGGAGGCAAGAAGACAGTGGTTCTAGGTCATCTTCCTTTATATGTGAAGTTCAGTTCTCATCTGACAAGAAACCTAGAAAGCTTGTCATCTCAGGCATAAGAATTATTCAAGATATAAATTTATCTTTTCACATAATAACTTTTTATAAGATATTCTTTTTGTGTTAAATAAACATTTAATCTGTGTCATTAAAAGAATTTATAGAATAAGGTATTATTATCTGCACTCATGGCCTATGTATCAAAAAGACCCTTCTTTTCATTAAGAACGTTTTTTTATTTCTTCTCAAGTACAAAGGTATTCTTTTTCTAACCAAAGAAAATATTTAACAAGACAAAATTCCAAGCTTTCTGAAGAGTTTCAATGATTAGAAATAGCACTTGTACTTAAAACAAAATTCTGTTAAAGACTGGAAATATAAAGTCATTGGTAATTTCTTAAGCAGGAAAACTAGCCACAGGTCTCTGTTCTTGTTAAGTTTTAACTTCGGTGTAGAACATGGGGCCTTTTATCCTGGAAAGCAAAAACAAAGCCAATGTAACAGTTGTAAAGGCCAAGTGGTGATCATTTGTTGATTTTTGTTTCTAATCACATTACTATTTGGCCTTGAGATACATTTTAACAGCTTATCAGTTTCTTGTTTTGTACTGACTTTATTTTCAGACCTCAGCAATCACCCAGCGAATAAGTCCCTGCTCCACCTTGACAAGCAGCACTGCCTCTCCACCAGCCAGCAGCCCCTGTTCTACGCTCCCACCAGTCAGTACAAATGCAACTGCCAAAGACTGTAGCTATGGGGCTGTCACTAGCCCCACCTCCACCCTAGAAAGCAGAGACAGTGGCATCATTGGTAAGCTTTTTATAATAATCATTTTGTATATTTTATTCCTTTTAAAAATAATTATACAAGTGTAAAATTTCGAAAATTATATTTTGAGATATGTATATAAACTTGTCCAGTTTTAAACTGCTGAAGTGATAATGGTCAACAAAATGAGAAACTTTTTTTCAGGGCTTACTTGATAAGATATAAAACATTCTATACACTGGTTTCTGAAAATTCCCATATTTCATTCCTACTAACAGTTCTTGTCCAGAAAAGTTAATTCTTTACTGGTGGAGTAGAGTATTGTAAAGCAGAGAACGGAGATTAAAGCTGAATTAAGGCTGAAGATCTGTAATTTGAGTTGTCTTAGGTTCTGTTTTGTTTCAAGTGTGTATCAGTCGTTTGATGAGGTTTGAACATCCCTTCTGATCTGGTTTTCCTTTTTTTTTTTTTTTTTTAAGATTTACTTATTTATTTTATGTATGTAAGTACAATGTTGCTTTCTTCAGACACATCTGAAGAGGGCATCAGATCCCATTACAGATGGCTCCTGGGAATTGAACTCAGGTCCTCTGGAAGAGTAGTCAGTGCTCTTAACCACTGAGCCACCTCTCCAGCCCCCAGATCTAGTTTTTTTTATCAACAAGATATCCTGTTTTCTGCCCTTAATAAAGTAGAGTAGGTTTTTAATGTCGCTTATGAGTTGGAACATTAGACCAATGTGCTGTTGGGGCAAGCAAAGAATCCTGTGTGCCGTGCATTACTGTGAAGATCTGAGCCTAGGTCCAGTAGTCACTGAGTCTGCACCTATGGGGAGGTTTACAGTCAGTGGGAACAGAGAGGAACTCTACTCTAGCAGACCGCAGCTGGAACCCAGCACATACCCAGAGAATTCCAATAGTGGAACATCCAGGAAGATGCCTTTCCAAGTCTTTGTTCTTTGTTTTTCTTATTACTATATTTAAATACTATTTTTGCTTTATATTTTAGAAACTTTTTATCTTTAGAATCTTCTTACCTTTATTTAACTATTTTTATTTTGTAAGTACATTTTATTTCTTGAATTAATCTTCCTTTGTTTACATTCCTTTCTTTTTGCCTCCTCTCATATTTATTATTTTGTTTTACTATGTTTTTAATTCATAATTTATGCTACATTATTTCTTCCACTTTTCTATGGTCATTCATGGTGTAGTAGTTGTCTTTATTTTTTAAATTTGTTTTCTATCTCTGATTTGTTTGGATGGTGCTGCCATTGTAGCAGCCTGTTTTGCCCTTTGAGTAGTTTGGGGTCCTCAGGCAAAAGATGCTCACTACAAAGACCCCAGACAATAGCAAAAGAACATTCATGCAAATCAGTGCAACAGAAACAAGAGAAACCTGAAAAGGCAAGGCAACCTCACTTCTGAAGTTTGTAACCCTTTAAAAATGGAATCTAAAAATGTTTAAGCGGTTAAAATGCCAAAGAATTGAGAAGTTTCAACTTAAAAATAATCAGTAACCAAGTAGAAACAAAAAGGACCATAGAAAGAATCAACAGAACCAAAAGTTGGTTCTTTGAGAAAATCAACAAGATAGATAAACCCTTAGCCAGACTAAGGAGAGGACACAGAGAGTGTGTCCAAATTAACAAAATCAGAAATGAAAAGGGAGACATAACTACAGACTCAGAGGAAATTCAAAAAAACATCAGATCCTACTACAAAAGCCTATATTCAACAAAACTTGAAAATCTGCAGAAAATGGACAATTTCCTAGACAGATACCAGGTACCGAAGTTAAATCAGGAACAGATAAACCAGTTAAACAACCCCATAACTCCTAAAGAAATAGAAGCAGTCATTAAAGGTCTCCCAACCAAAAAGAGCCCAGGTCCAGACGGGTTTAGTGCAGAATTCTATCACACTTTCATAGAAGACCTCATACCAATACTATCCAAACTATTCCACAAAATTGAAACAGATGGAGCACTACCAATTCCTTCTATGAAGCCACAATTACTCTTATACCTAAACCACACAAAGACCCAACAAAGAAAGAGAACTTCAGACCAATTTCCCTTATGAATATCGATGCAAAAATACTCAATAAAATTCTGGCAAACCGAATCCAAGAGCACATCAAAACAATCATCCACCATGATCAAGTAGGCTTCATCCCAGGCATGCAGGATGGTTTAATATACGGAAAACCATCAACGTGATCCATTATATAAACAAACTGAAAGAACAAAACCACATGATCATTTCATTAGATGCTGAGAAAGCATTTGACAAAATTCAACACCCCTTCATGATAAAAGTCCTGGAAAGAATAGGAATTCAAGGCCCATACCTAAACATAGTAAAAGCCATATACAGCAAACCAGTTGCTAACATTAAACTAAATGGAGAGAAACTTGAAGCAATCCCACTAAAATCAGGGACTAGACAAGGTTGCCCACTCTCTCCCTACTTATTCAATATAGTTCTTGAAGTCCTAGCCAGAGCAATCAGACAACAAAAGGAGGTCAAGGGGATACAGATCGGAAAAGAAGAAGTCAAAATATCACTATTTGCAGATGATATGATAGTATATTTAAGTGATCCCAAAAGTTCCACCAGAGAACTACTAAAGCTGATAAACAACTTCAGCAAAGTGGCTGGGTATAAAATTAACTCAAATAAATCAGTAGCCTTCCTCTACACAAAAGAGAAACAAGCCGAGAAAGAAATTAGGGAAACGACACCCTTCATAATAGACCCAAATAATATAAAATGCCTCCGTGTGACTTTAACCAAGCAAGTAAAAGATCTCTACAATAAGAACTTCAAGCCTCTGAAGAAAGAAACTGAAGAAGACCTCAGAAGATGGAAAGATCTCCCATGCTCATGGCTTGGCAGGATTAATATAGTAAAAATGGCCATTTTACCAAAAGCGATCTACAGATTCAATGCAATCCCCATCAAAATACCAATCCATTTCTTCAAAGAGTTAGACAGAACAATTTGCAAATTCATCTGGAATAACAAAAAACCCAGGATAGCTAAAACTATCCTCAACAATAAAAGGACTTCAGGGGAAATCACTATCCCTGAACTCAAGCAGTATTACAGAGCAATAGTGATAAAAACTGCATGGTTTGGTACAGAGACAGACAGATAGACCAATGGAACAGAATCGAAGACCCAGAAATGAACCCACACACCTATGGGCACTTGATTTTTGACAAAGGAGCCAAAACCATCCAATGGAAAAAAGATAGCATTTTCAGCAAATGGTGCTGGTTCAACTGGGGGTCAACATGTAGAAGAATGCAGATCGATCCATGCTTATCACCCTGTACAAAGCTTAAGTCCAAGTGGATCAAGGATCTCCACATCAAACCAGATACACTCAAACTAATAGAAGAAAAACTAGGGCAGCATCTTGAACACATGGGCACTGGAAAAAATTCCCTGAACAAAACACCAATGGCTTCTGCTCTAAGATCAAGAATGGACAAATGGGATCTCATAAAACTACAAAGCTTCTGTAAGGCAAAGGACACTGTGGTTAGGACAAAACGGCAACCAACAGATTGGGGAAAGATCTTTACCAATCCTACAACAGATAGAGGCCTTATATCAAAAATATACAAAGAACTCAAGAAGTTAGACCCAGGGAGACAAATAACCCTATTAAAAAATGGGGTTCAGAGCTAAACAAAGAATTCACAGCTGAGAAATGCCGAATGGCTGAGAAACACCTAAAGAAATGTTCAACATCTTTAGTCACAAGGGAAATGCAAATCAAAACAACCCTGAGATTTCACCTCACACCAGTGAGAATGGCTAAGATCAAAAACTCAGGGGACAGCAAATGCTGGCGAGGATGTGGAGAAAGAGGAACACTCCTCCATTGTTGGTGGGATTGCAGACTGGTACAACCATTCTGGAAATCAGTCTGGAGGTTCCTCAGAAAATTGGACATTGAACTGCCTGAGGACCCAGCTATACCTCTCTTGGGCATATACCCAAAAGATGCCCCAACATATAAAAAAGACACGTGCTCCACTATGTTCATAGCAGCCTTATTTATAATAGCAAGAAGCTGGAAAGAACCCAGATGCCCTTCATCAGAGGAATGGATACAGAAAATGTGGTACATCTACACAATGGAATATTACTCAGCTATCAAAAACAATGACTTTATGAAATTCATAGGCAAATGGTTGGAACTGGAAAATATCATCCTGAGTGAGGTAACCCAATCACAGAGAAACACACATTGTATGCACTCATTGATAAGTGGCTATTAGCCCAAATGCTTGAATTACCCTAGATGCCTAGAACACATGAAACTCAAGACGGATGATCAAAATGTGAATGCTTCACTCCTTCTTTAAAAGGGGAATAAGAATACCCTTGGCAGGGAATAGAGAGGCAAAGATTAAAACAGAGACAGAAGGAACACCCATTCAGAGCCTGCCCCACATGTGGCCCATACATATACAGCCACCCAATTAGACAAGATGGATGAAGCAAAGAAGTGCAAGCAGACAGGAACCGCATGTAGATCTCTCCTGAGAGACACAGCAAGAATACAACAAATACAGAGGCGAATGCCAGCAGCAAACCACTGAACTGAGAACAGGACCCCCGTTGAAGGAATCAGAGAAAGAACTGGAAGAGCTTGAAGGGGCTCGAGACCCCCATATGAACGACAATGCCAAGCAACCAGAGCTTCCAGGGACTAAGCCACTACCTAAAGACTATACATGGACTGACCCTGGACTCTGACCTCATAGGTAGCATTGAATGTCCTAGTAAGATCATCAGTGTAAGGGGAAGCCCTGGGTCCTGCTAAGACTGAACGTGATTGTTGGGGGGAGGGTGGCAATGGGGGGAGGAAGGGGAGGGGAACACCAATAAAGAAGAGGAGGGGGAGGGATTAGGGGGATGTTGGCCCATAAACCGGGAAAGGGAATAACACTCGAAATGTAAATAAGAAATACTCAAGTTAAAAAAAAATAAAATAAAAAAAATAATCAGTAACCTCAAAGAAGATTAAAAGAAACAACGGAATGAAACAAAGTCAGCTGAAGACTAGGACAGCAGACTTACTTGGTGGGAAATTAGCAAAAAAGAATTGAAGGGAAAGTGGAAAAAACAGCAAATAAGAATGTTGGAGATACAAATTTCAGGAAGTCAAACAGGAAGAGATGGCTCAGTCAGTAAAGTGTTTACAAGGACCGGAGTTTGATCAAGAGAATTCACATTTTAAAAACAAAAGCAGGCTTCATGTGTGTGCATGTAATCCCAATGCTGGGAAACCTGAAGTAAGGGGATCCCTGGTGTTTCCTTAGCTTGCCAGCCTAGCCTTCATAGTAATTTCTGGGCCAATAAGAGACCTACTTCCATCCCCACACACAGAAGTTGTGGCTGAGAAGATGGGTAAAGTACCAGGTCTCCAGCACCCTGGTTTGTTGAAAGGCAGGTGTGACAGTACACACTCTGACCAAAGTGGGAGGCAGGCCCCAGGGACTTGCTAGCAAGCCAACTTAGATGAAGTGGGAATTCCACATTCAGTGAGAGAATGGCCTCAAAAAATAAGAATAAAACTAAATTCCTTTTTCTTGCACCATGCAAAATCAAAGATCATTGACCTTAATATGAGGCCTGAAACTTTGAAACTAATTGGAGAAAAATATGTGGAAAATAGATTGAGAATATATGGTATATGAATATACATATAGACCCACCTGCCCCTCAGAAAAACCTGTTATGTGTTCCTCTGTATCTCTTGTGAGTATACAGCTAAACGAGTCTAGGGCAGCATGCAGTAGGGATTCTCCATATTCTGTACTAGTCACAGTAGCCACATGATGCTACGAGTGACTATCAACAGATGAATAAGGAAAAGATGATGCTTATATACACGAGTTTTACACAGCTGTAAAGAAAAATGAAATGCTGTCATTTACAGTAAAATAGGGACTTAGAGATTGGTATATTAAATGAGCTACACTAAAACTAATATTTTTCTCATATATTAAATCTAAATTTTTGTTTTAAGAATACATGAAATTGCTGGGCATGGCGATGCATGCCTTTAATTCTAGTACTCAGGAGTCAGTAAGGCTTGTAAGTTCAAAGCCAACATGCTTTACATGATGAGTTCCAGGACAGCCAGAGCTACACCCTATCTCAAAAAAACAAACCAAAACAAAATCCCTAAACCATGAAGTTAGGGTGAAGAATATCTGAGTTGCAGAAAGAGGCCCACTGGGAGAAGAGATGGAGGACAAGAGAGGAGGGAAGTATGTATGGTAAAGTATGGTTTTTGAATGCATTTCCTTTAATAACTAGGTTATTAAGAATATTTTAACAAATAGTCTGAGGTGCATTCTATACCGACAAGAACAGCAGTGTAAAGCTATGTTTATTCTCCAAGAACACAGTGTCTCCTTACTAAACAATGTTGGGCTTCATTCCTAAATGTAAGTGGGTTTTCTGTGCATTTCTCTTTTGCCTGACAACCAAACAATGAAGTGTCATAGTCTAGAGCCACCACTACATAGAATGAAGAGGTAGTATAAAAATGGACATAAGAGAGACATCACCTTGAGCCAGCTATGATACAGAAAGACCTGGACAACAGACAGCCCTGACAAGACTCCAGACGTGGAACAGTAAACACGAATCTCTGCAGGTTCACACTGAGATGTCATTGCTAAAGTTTAAACAGAGCGAGTTTTCTATTGGGTGATGCACTCATGACTCCTTCACTGACAGTGCAGACTGCAGGTTGCAGCATCCTGCCAGCACCATCAAGACCCGATTCTGATGCAGAAGCTTAGAAAACAATAACTGACAAAGGAGTTCACAGAAATGAAAAAGCTGGAAGCTACATATTTTGTAATATTCAAGAAGACATTTGCAATACATGATGTGTTCCTGTGTCGTGTTCCAGTACATCCTATTTTAAGAAAAGATTTAAATTTCTATATCATCTTTTTTTTTTGAGTGTGTGAAGAGAAAAAGAAAAATGAGAATTTCTTCAAAACTATGATTAATTCAGAAGATAGAGTAATTGCTTCAGGATTCATTCCTTTGAGCATGAGTGAACATTCCTTTTAGTCTGTCATAACTGAGTTGGGCTTGCATCTCTTAAAACCAGATAAAAAGATCCTGCATCCTTCAGATGAAGAATACAATAGGATTGGTCCTTAGTAGTGTGCTTAGGAACTGGGGGTTCTGCAGACATATGTACATGAGAACTACAATTAAAACGTTAAGTAGAAGGAGAAGGAGAAGAATTTTAGCAGCATAGAAAACAAAATACTTGTACTATAAGCAAGTATTTTTAAATATTTTGTCCAAATATTAATAAGAAACTTTTATAGGAAAAAAGTAAACAAGCATTAAATACCTAAAAATCCCAGCATTCAGAAAGGTGAAGCAGGAAGATTACATTGTCCAGGCAAGCAAAGGCTACACAGCAAACCCCTGGGTTGCAAGGAGGACCAGGGGAATAAAGAAAAATGAGGCACTAGAAACAAAACGTGTAACGGCTTGATAGCAGAGCTGGAGCAGTGCAGCCCCAAAGCCAGAGACAACAGTGCTGGGGCAGGAATGCATGCAGTCTTGTAAAGAAACAACAAACACTCAAGACACCAAGAAATATGAGGGTGATTAACAAAATATTTACCGTGTTGGTTTTCTTTTAGAGATTACTCAATCAAACTCTTATTTGTTGTAGCTAATATGAATGCTATGGCAATGTGTCTATCTCTGCTCTTTACAGAACACACATAAATACATGGATTCATTTACTCAAAACAGATACCAAGTAGGTAAACTGCATAGAACAAAGTTTTATAACATTAAGACAAGAATAAATTCCATTCATATATTCTAATAATTAAAAATCTAAAAAAAATTAAGGAAATACGTCCAAAAATATCAAAAATTATAAAGAAGACATGGGAAGATATCTCTATTGACAAAGAACTTTCCATGCGCGCACAAGAATGTAAGTTCCACTCTGGTACTCTTATAAGAAGATGATGATGGAGCTGGAGCCCCAGCCTCACTAATCCCGGCCCACAGTTCCCTACTCCCAAACCCCGTGGGAGAGAGAGCTCACTGCCCGGACAGGTGGACACTCCTGAGACTGCAGAGCGGGAGAGACCACCAATACTGCCCACCCCTGCCCACATCCCTGGCCCAAGAGGAAACTGTATAGGGCCTCTGGGACCGGAAGATAGGGGCACTCAAGCTGCAGGTCCCCTGCAGTCCAGACACTGCCCAGATCTGAAGGGACCTGATCAAAAGCTCCCTGCGCCCAAATCCTGTGGAAGGGAGAGCTAAACCTTCAGAGGAGCAGACATGCCTGGGAAGCCAGAAGAGACTACACTCTGCTCACATTTCTGACTCCAGAGGAAAACACCTAACGCCATCTGGGACCCCAGTGCATGGGGGCCCCGGGAAAAGGTGGCGCAGGCCCTCCTGTTTGCCATTCTCACAGAGAGCTTAAAAGCAGCCCCCCAGGAGCCACTTCAGCTGCGGGACCACAGGTAATACCTACTTTTCTGCTCCAAGCAACCAGCATGGTAGACTCAGGACATAGGCCCACACGAACAGCTGAAGACCAGTAGACAGGAAAGACTACACGCCTGAAATCAAAACACTCTGTTCCCATAACTGGCTGAAAGAAAACAGGTCTACAACACTCCTGACACACAGGCCTATAGGACGGTCTAGCCACTGTCAGAAATAGCAGAACAAGGTAACACCAGATACAACCTGATGGCGAGAGGCAAGCACAGTAACCCAAGCAACAGAAACCAAGACTACATGGCATCAGCGGAGCCCAATTCTCCCACCAAAGCAAACACTGAATATCCCAAACACACCAGAAAAGCAAGATCTAAATTTGAAATCACATTTGATCATGATGATGGAGGACTTCAAGAAAGACATAAAGAACTCCCTTAGAGAAACGGAGAAAAACATAAATAAACAAGTAGAAGCCTATAGAGAGGAATCACAAAAATCCCTGAAAGAATTCCAGGAAAACACAATCAAACAGGTGAAGGAATTAAAAAATGGAAATAGAAGCAATAAAGAAAGCACAAAGGGAAACAACCCTGGATATAGAAAACCAAAGGAAGAGACAGGGAGCCGTAGATACAAGCATCACCAACAGAATACAAGAGATAGAAGAAAGAATCTCAGGAGCAGAAGATTCCATAGAAATCATTGACACAACTCTCAAAGATAATGTAAAACAGAAAAAGCTACTGGTCCAAAACATACAGGAAATCCAGGACTCAATGAGAAGATCAAACCTAAGGATAATAGGTATAGAAGAGAATGAAGACTCCCAACTCAAAGGACCTGTAAATATCTTCAACAAAATCATAGAAGAGAACTTCCCTAACCTAAAGAAAGAGATGCCCATAAACATACAAGAAACCTACAGAACTCCAAATAGATTGGACCAGAAAAGAAACTCCTCCTGTCACATAATAGTCAAAACACCAAATGCACAAGACAAAGAAAGAATATTAAAAGCATTAAGGGAAAAGGTCAAGTGACGTATGAAGGCAGACCTATAAGAATTACACCAGGGGGTTGGGGATTTAGCTCAGTGGTAGAGCGCTTGCCTAGCAACCGCAAGGCCCTGGGTTCGGTCCCCAGCTCCGAAAAAAAAAAAAAAGAAAAAAAGAAAAAAGAAAAAAAAAAAAAAGAATTACACCAGACTTCTCACCAGAGACTATGAAAGCCAGAAGATCCTGGACAGATGTCACACAGACCCTAAGAGAACACAAATGCCAGCCCAGGTTACTGTATCCAGCAAAACTCTCAATTAACATAGATGGAGAAACCAAGATATTCCATGACAAAACCAAATTTACACAATATCTTTCTACAAATCCAGCCCTATAAAGGATAATAAATGGTAAAGCCCAACATAAGGAGGCAAGCTACACCCTAGAAAAAGCAAGAAACTAATTGTCTTGGCAACAAAACAAAGAGAAGAAAAGCATACAAACATAATCTCACATTCAGATACGAATATAACAGGAAGCAACAATCGCTATTCCTTAATATCTCTCAACATCAATGGTCTCAACTGCCCAATAAAAAGACATAGATTAACAAACAGGATATGCAATGAGGATCCTGCATTCTGCTGCCCATAGGAAACACACCTCAGAGACAAAGACAGACACTACTTCAGAGTGAAAGGCTGGAAAACAACTTTCCAAGCAAATGGTCTGAAGAAGCAAATTGGAGTAGCCATTCTAATATCGAATAAAATCGATTTTCAACTAAAACTCATCAAAAAAGATAAGGAAGGACACTTCATATTCATCAAAGGAAAAATCCACCAAGATGAACTCTCAATCCTAAATATCTATGCACCTACAAGGGCACCTACATACATAAAAGAAACCGTACTAAAGCTCAAAGCACACATTACACCTCACACAATAATAGTAGGAGATTTCAACACCCCACTCTCATCAATGGACAGATCATGGAAACAGAAATTAAACAGAGACATAGACAGACTAAGAGAAGTCATGAACCTAATGGACTTAACAGATATTTATAGTACCTTCTATCCTAATACAAAAGGATAGACCTTCTTCTCACCACCTCATGGTACTTTCTCCAAAATTGACCATATAATTGGTCATAAAACAGGCCTCAATAGATACAGAAAGATAGAAATAATCCCATGCGTCCTATCAGACCACCACGGGCTAAAGCTGGTCTTCAACAACAATAAGGGAAGAACGCCCACATATACATGGAAGTTGAACAATGCTCTACTCAATGATAACCTGGTCAAGGAAGAAATTAAAGACTGCTTAGAATTTAATGAAAATGAAGGTACAACATACCCAAACTTATGGGACACAATGAAAGCTGTGCTAAGAGGAAAACTCATAGCTCTGAGTGCCTGCAGAAAAAAACAGGAGAGAGCATATATCAGCAGCTTGACAGCACGCTTAAAAGCTCTAGAACAAAAAGAAGCACATACACCCAGGAGGAGTAGAAGGCAGGAAATAATCAAACTCAGAGCTGAAATCAAACAAGTAGAAACAAAAAGGACCATAGAAAGAATCAACAGAACCAAAAGTTGGTTCTTTGAGAAAATCAACAAGATAGATAAACCCTTAGCCAGACTAAGGAGAGGACACAGAGAGTGTGTCCAAATTAACAAAATCAGAAATGAAAAGGGAGACATAACTACAGAATCAGAGGAAATTCAAAGAATCATCAGATCCTACTACAAAAGCCTATATTCAACAAAACTTGAACATCTGCAGGAAATGGACAATTTCCTAGACAGATACCAGGTACCGAAGTTAAATCAGGAACAGATAAACCAGTTAAACAACCCCATAACTCCTAAAGAAATAGAAGCAGTCATTAAAGGTCTCCCAACCAAAAAGAGCCCAGGTCCAGACGGGTTTAGTGCAGAATTCTATCACACTTTCATAGAAGACCTCATACCAATACTATCCAAACTATTCCACAAAATTGAAACAGATGGAGCACTACGAATTCCTTCTATGAAGCCACACCATTTTATACCTAAACCACACAAAGACCCAACAAAGAAAGAGAAACTTCAGACCAATTTCCTTATGAATATCGATGCAAAAAATACTCAATAAAATTCTGGCAAACCAATCCAAGAGCACATCAAAACAATCATCCACCATGATCAAGTAGGTTCCCAGGCATGCAGGGATGCTTTAATATACGGAAAACCATCAACATAATCCATTATATAAACAAACTGAAAGAACAAAATCACATGATCATTTCATTAGATGCTGAGAAAGCATTTGACAAAATTCAACACCCCTTCATGATAAAAAGTCCTGGAAAGAATAGGAATTCAAGGCCCATACCTAAACATAGTAAAAGCCATATACAGCAAACCAGTTGCTAACATTAAACTAAATGGAGAGAAACTTGAAGCAATCCCACTAAAATCAGGGACTAGACAAGGCTGCCACTCTCTCCCTACTTATTCAATATAGTTCTCAAAGTCCTAGCCAGAGCAACCAGACACCAAAAGGAGATCAAAGGGATACAGATTGGAAAAGATGAAGTCAAAATATCACTATTTGCAGATGATATGATAGTATATTTAAGTGATCCCAAAAGTTCCACCAGAGAACTACTAAACCTGATAAACACCTTCAGCAAAGTGGCTGGGTATAAAATTAACTCAAATAAATCAGTAGCCTTCCTCTACACAAAAGAGAAACAAGCCGAGAAAGAAATTAGGGAAATGACACCCTTCATAATAGTCCCAAATAATATAAAATGCCTCCGTGTGACTTTAACCAAGCAAGTGAAAGATCTGTATGATAAGAACTTCAAGCCTCTGAAGAAAGAAATTGAAGAAGATCTCAGAAGATAGAAAGATCTCCCATGCTCATGGATTGGCAGGATTAATATAGTAAAAATGGCCATTCTACCAAAAGCAATCTACAGATTCAATGCAATCCCCATCAAAATACCAATCCAATTCTTCAGAGAGTTAGACAGAACAATTTGCAAATTCATCTGAATAACAAAAACCCAGGATAGCTAAAACTATCCTCAACAATAAAAGGACTTCAAGAGAATCACTATCCCTGAACTCAAGCAGTATTACAGAGCAATAGTGATAAAAACTGCATGGTATTGGTACAGAGACAGACAGATAGACCAATGGAACAGAATCAAAGACCCAGAAATGAACCCACACACCTATGGTCACTTGATTTTTGACAAAGGAGCCAAAACCATCAAATGGAAAAAAGATAGCATTTTCAACAAATGGTGCTGGTTCAACTGGGGGTCAGCATGTAGAAGAATGCAGATTAATCCATGCTTATCACCCTGTACAAAGCTTAAGTCCAAGTGGATCAAGGATCTCCACATCAAACCAGATACACTCAAACTGATAGAAGAAAAAGTGGGTAAGCATCTCGAACACATGGACACTGGAGAAAATTTCCTGAACAAAACACCAATGGCTTCTGCTCTAAGATCAAGAATCGACAAATGGGATCTCATTAAACTGCAAAGCTTCTGTAAGGCAAAGGACATTGTTGTTAGGACAAAACGACAACCAACAGATTGGGAAAAGATCTTTACCAATCCTACAACTGATAGAGGGCTTATATCCAAAATATACAAAGAACTCAAGAAGTTAGACCGCAGGGAGACAAATAACCCTATTAAAAAATGGGGTTCAGAGCTAAACAAAGAATTCACAGCTGAGAAATGCTGAATGGCTAAGAAACACCTAAAGAAATGTTCAACATCTTTTTTTTTCTTTTTTCTTTTTTTTTTTTTTTCTTTCTTCTTTTTTTTCGGAGCTGGGGACTGAACCCAGGGCCTTGCGCTGGCTAGGCAAGCGCTCTACCTCTGAGCTAAATCCCCAACCCCAACATCTTTAGTCATAATGGAAATGCAAATCAAAACAACCCTGAGATTTCACCTCACACCAGTGAGAATGGCTAATATCAAAAACTCAGGTGACAACAAATGCTGGCGAGGATATGGAGAAAGAGGAACACTCCTCCATTGTTGGTGGGATTGCAGACTGGTACAACCATTCTGGAAATCAGTCTGGAGGTTCCTCAGAAAATTGAACATTGAACTACCTGAGGTCCCAGCTATACCTCTCTTGGGCATATACCCAAAAGATGCCCCAACATATAACAAAGACACATGCTCCACAATGTTCATAGCAGCCTTATTTATAATAGCCAGAAGCTGGAAAGAACCCAGACTCCCTTCAACAGAGGTATGGATACAGAAAATGTGGTACATCTACACAATGGAATATTATTCAGCTGTCAAAAACAATGACTCCATGAAATTCATAGGCAAATGGATGCAACTGGAGAATATCATCCTGAGTGAGGTAACCCAATCACAGAAAAACACACATCGTATGCACTCATTGATAAGTGAATATTAGCCCAAATCCTGAATTGCCCTAGATGCACAGAACACATGAACCTCAAGATGGATGACCAAAATGCGAATGCTTCACTCCTTCTTTAAAAGGGGAACAAGAATACCCTTGGTAGGGAATAGGGAGGCAAAGTTTATAACAGAGGCAGAAGGAACACCCATTCAGAGCCTGCCTCACATGTGGCCCATACATATACAGCCATCCAATTAGACAAGATGGATGAAGCAAAGAAGTGCAGGCCGACAGGAGCCAGATGTAGATCTCTCCCGAGAGACACAGCCAGAATACAGCAAACACAGCGACGTATGCCAGCAGCAAACCACTGAATTGAGAATAGGACCCCCGTTGAAGGAATCAGAGAAAGAACTGGAAGAGCTTGAAGGGGCTATGTACAACAATGCCAAGCAACCAGAGCTTCCAGGGACTAAGCCACTACCTAAAGACTATACATGGACTGACCCTGGACTCTGACCTCATAGGTAGCAATGAATATCCTAGTAAGAGCACCAGTGGAAGGGGAAGCCCTGGGTCCTGCTAAGACTGAACCCCAGTGAACTAGATTGTTGGGGGGGGCGGCAAGGGGAGGATGGGGAGGGGAACACCCATAAAAGAAGGAAGGGGGGAGGGGATGTTTGCCCGAAACCGGAAAGGGAATAGTACTCAAATGTATATAAGAAATACTCAAGTTAATTTAAAAAAAAAAAAAAAAAAAAAAAAAGATGGATGAAGCAAAGAAGGGCAGGCTTACAGGAACTGGATGTAGATCTCTCCTGAAAGACACAGCCAGAATACAGCAAATACATAGGCAAATGCCGTCATTAAACCACTGAACTGAGAATGGGACCCCCATTGAAGGAATCAGAGAAAGAACTGGAAGAGCTTGAAGGGGCTTGAGACCCCATATGTACAACAATGCCAAGCCACCAGAGCTTACAGGGACTAAGCCACTACCCAAAGACTATACATGGACTGACCCTGGACTCCAACCTCATAGGTAGCAATGAATAGCCTAGTAAGAGCACCAGTGGAAGGGGAAGCCCTTGGTCCTGCCAAGACTGAACCCCCAGTGAACGTGATTGTTGGGGGGAGGGCGCTAATAGGGGGAGGATGAGGAGGGGAACACCCATAGAGTAGGGGAGGAAGAGGAGTTAGGGAGATGTTGGTCCAGAAACTGGGAAGGGGAATAACAATCGAAATGTAAATAAGAAATACTCAAGTTAATAAAGATGAAAAAAAAGTCAAAAATAAAGTAATAGTAAACAAAGATTTAAAAAAAAAAAAGATGATGATGATGTTCTCCTTTGATCCTTGTTTTGGGGACACTGGGACAGAAGGATCCTTGGGGGTTGCTGGCCAGTCAGTCTGACCTGATTGTTAAGCTATACATCAGTGAGAGATCCTGTCTCAAAAGTAAAATGGGGGGGTTGGGGATTTAGCTCAGTGGTAGAGCACTTGCCTAGCAAGCGCAAGGCCCTGGGTTCGGTCCTCAGCTCTGAAAAAAAAAAAAAAAAAGTAAAATGGAAAACAACTAAGTAAGACACCTAGCATCAGCCTCTGGCAAACATGCCAAAATACTTCAAATCCTATTTATAACAAACAGGAAACTAGAAATGCCATTTTAAACATTATAAATATAAAAATGTCATCTCTGGAGTCCTGAAAACTTTCAAATTACTAGGTATTTTCATGTTATGTGGTCACCTCATATGATAAAGTATCTACCACAGAAAACCTTCTCTGTGGCCTCATAACTTCCTTCCCAAAGTCACAGTACCCCTCAAGTCTGAGGTGGTGATTTGTCAAATACTTGCAGAAAATTTCATGTTTTTAATTTTTATTGATTAGTATAAAATGTTGTGTCTAACCATACTACTAACTATAATCTATCGCTGTTGCATTACTTTAAACAATAATTTTGATATCTCCAGTCTGAGATAAAAATTTGTGATGTACATGATTTCTAGCATTCCTTTTCCATACCAAGCTTTGATTAGATCTTTTTGGAATGGATGTGTAGCAAAGATGAACTGAATTGTTGAATTGTGACTCTGTTTTGGTTTCTTGACTTCTGTTTACCTAGAAATCACAGTTCCCTCCAGAAGAGTTAAAATTTCGTGTCTCCCTTTAGTCAAATCTTCGGGTTTTTTTTTTCTTTCAATCTTGTGGGTGTTTTTTTTATTTGATTTTATATCCATAACCTTACGTTGTTAAATGCTTATAAAGATCAAGTATCCGTGGTCATGCCCACTATCCAATGATTATGTTTCAATTTGTAGCCAAAAAAAGCAAAATTAACAACTCCTCCTTTGTTCCTTTAGTAATATTTGTTCCAGCAGAATGCTGTTCATTGTTTCATCCGAGTTGCCCTTTGAGTCATTTGCTGAGCAGTAGATATTGTGCATTAGCATTTTCATGCTTTCTCACTTGTGCAGAAGAATTTTAATCCAGTAACATGGCTGCTTTGGCAACGGATCACATCCAAAGATCTTTGTAATCTGGCTGGGATGTAGAGATGCCCTGAGTACACACTTTTAATCCATAGTAATGGAGATAAGGTTAGGTTGTAGAAGGGTTCAGCCATGCTTGAAAGTGGCATCTTGTTAAGGGGCAGACAAAGTGACAGAGTGAGTCAGAGTTAGGATACGCCCAACTTACATAAGGACAGACAGGGAAGAGAAGTGACTTAAAAGAGTAAGGAGAGGCAGAATGGAAGCCAAGAGTCAGTTCAGTGAGTACAGTTCAGTTGAATCAGTGCAGTGGAGTTGAATCCAATTCTGTTCAGTTCATTAAGCAGAGGCAGTTGAAGCCAGAGAATAAGAACAAGCCAGAAGGTTAGAACAAATTGCCAGAGTTGGTTTAAGGCCAAGCAGAGCAATTCAGTCAGAAGCCCAAGAGAAGCCAGTTCGAATCAGTCAGCTTGGAGAGGAGTTTGAGCCAGAACAGCTGAGTTGAACCAACCAAGTCTCAGAAACCAAGACATTCCAGGCCTAGGTTAGCAGACAGGATGGAGACTGCATGAAGACAGAAGCTTCCAGGCCTAGGTCTAGGGATAGTTAGAGCAGAAGGAAATGCTCTGGGCTCAGCCCAAGCCGTGTGTTTGCACATCTTGGGTGCAGCTCTCATCTCATACTTCAACCGTGGAAATAAAAACACCATTTACATTAGAATAAAAGTTACTCTTACACACTTGTTTCAGAAATGTGCAGACACACTATTAACTTTACTAGTCCTGTACTCTCAACCCCATCATCTTTCCAAACTGTCTCCCTGTAATACTTATCATTAGAAGATCTTGGGTGCCATTGACCAAATTCATATTGCATAATGTGTTTTTTAAAAACAGTCTGGACACTTTGTTCATCAAAATGATTTAAAAGAACAAATGGCATTTTTCTTGCATAATTAACCTGATAAGGCTAATAACCACTTGCTAAGCAGAGACTGTGGTCCAGATACAATCATTGAATTCTTACAGTGTGTTATGATCCTTTAAGAAAGCTATGGAGAGGGTTGGGGATTTAGCTCAGTGGTAGAGCGCTTGCCTACCAAGCGCAAGGTCCTGGGTTCGGTCCCCAGCTCCGAAAAAAAAAGAAAAGAAAAAAAAGAAAGCTATGGAGAGCTAATAGAATCAGATCATTGAAAGGACACATAACATTTGCCAGAAAATGCTTTCAACCCTTGTATGAAGGTACTGGAGAGCAAAGGAGAGGGTAAACATGCACAAGGTGCCCTAAGACACTTCCAGATGAAGCTATTCCTTAATCTCGTGCTCTGACCTGAGCATAATCTACCAAGGTTTGTACCGAAAGTCTTGCTGTCAAGGAGAGCTTCCAAAACTTTTCACTGAAATCAGTGATGCCCTTTGGCCAAATAGCCAAATCACAGTCTAAATCCGTCAGGTATAAGCTGTGAGTAAACAGTTAGTCCAGGATTCACCAAAGGAAGTGTCAAACTTTAAGCAGCACCTTACTTTGTCCACTTACCTGCCTTTGTCTTGGTCACTAGCCAATACCAGGTTTCCAAATATCTGTGGATAGAAGCATAGAGTGCTTTTCAGTCTGGCTGAAAAACAACTTTGTATACTCTACTATAATAAAGATAGAATTTTTTCATAACCTTAGGAAAATGAGATTGAAAAATAATTGTTCTCATGGCATCTTAGTTAGGGTTACTATATTGCTGTGATTAATACCATGACCAAAAGCAACTTGGGGAAAAAGTGGTTTATTTGGCTTACATTTCTGGAGTCACAGTTCACTAAGGAAAGCCAAGGAAGGAGTTCAGAGTAACCAGAAACCCAGAGGCAGGCGCTGATGCAGAGACCATGGGGGATTCCTACTTACCAGCTAGCTCCTCTTGGCTTGCTCAGCCTGCTTTCATATAAAACCCAAGACCACCCCAGCCCTGGGTGCCACTACCCACAATTGGTTGGGCCTTCCCATATCGGTCACTCACTAAAAGAATGCTCTACAGGCTTGCCTACAGCTTGATCTTATGGAGGCAATCTCTCAATCCTCTTCTCAGATGCCTATAGTATATGTCAAGTTGACATAAAACTGGCCCGTACACTGCCTCATACAGGTGTTAGATGTAAAAGGCAAAACCAAAACTGGCTTGGGTTTGTATGACTTCAAAAACTATGATTCTAATTATTACAATAAATTTCAAAATTCTAAACTTATTCTTAGGCAGATGACCCAAGGGTCTTACCTGTTATTGTAGTCAGAGTTTCTATTCCTGTACAAACAGCATGACCAAGAAGCAAGTTGGGGAGGAAAGGGTTTATTCAGCTTACACTTCCACACTGCTGTTCATCACCAAAGGCAGTCAGGACTGAAACTCAAGCAGGTCAGGAAGCAGTAGCTGATGCGGAGGCCATGGAGGGTGCTGCTTATTGGCTTGCTTCCCCTGGCTTGCTTCCCCTGACTTGCTCAGCTTGCTCTCTTATAGAGCCCAGGACCACCAGCCCAGGGATGGCACCACCCACAATGGGCCCTCCCCACTTGATCACTAATTAAGAAAATGCCCTACAGCTGGATTTCATGAAAGCATTTCCTCAAGAGAGGCTCCAGCTTGTGTCAAGTTGACATACAAAACCAGTCAGTATACCTATCAGTAAAATTTTAGTTATGGGCTGGTAATATGGATCAGTGGATGAAGGAACGTACTGGCTGCCAAGCACGACAACCTGACTTTGATCTCTGGGACTCTTGAGATGGAAGGAAAGAACTAACTGTGAAAAAAAATTGTCCTTTGACCTCCACACTCAGACCATAACATGCACACCCCCACAGACTTAACACAAACGAAATAAACAAATGTGAAAATAGATATAATAAGAGTAGAATAATAAATCAATGTAATCTAATAATTGCACAAAATAAAATATAAAAACAAGTTTTAAAATGTGCAAAAGATTTAAATAGATGTTTCACCAAACAAGCTATAGATAAATGGTTAATAAGCCCGTGAAAAGTGCTTATTACCATTACATCATTATCCCTAGTGATTACTAAGGAAGTACAAACCAATCACAATGAAATATTACTTCACAGCCACAGAATCACTGTTAAAGGAAAAAATATCCAAATATGATAATATCATAATGTCTTATACATTACCCATAGGAATGTAAAGGTGATACTGTTATTTGGGGAAGTAATTTGGTTGTTTCTTACAAAGTTAAACTTTTTTTTTTTTTTTTGGAGAAACAGAGTCTCATATAGACTAACTTAGGACTTGCTGTGCAGCCAATAATGTCCTTGAACTCATGATCTTCCTGCTACCTCCTGAGTGTTGGAATTACAAATATGTACAATGCAGGAGGGTTTCCATGAGTCTGAGGTCAGTCTGGGCTATATACTGAGTTCAAGGCCAATCTGAGCTACAGAATGAGACTCTGGCCCAAAAGACAAGTTTAAGCCATCCAGAATTTTCAGCCTGAGTCAGGAAGGGGTTCACAAAGTCATACCCATAATTGTGAAGCTATTGGTGGTTGATGGTTACAGGGGAGGAAGAATCAGTTTTCTTCAGAGATGCAACTCCTAGTAGATGATTGTCCATGTCCTTCTGGATAGTCCTACATGCATACTGTGTGCATGCTGGCAGCACTAAGTGAACTTAGCAGGTTTAAACAGGAAAGGCATGTATTGGAATAGAGGGTGGCAGAGTGTAGGAGGAGCTAGAGGAAAACAGCGAAGAACAGATTTGAGCGAAGCACATTGAATACCTGTATTGAATTCTCAAATAATAAATTAAACAAACAACAACAACATAAACCCACATAGATCAAAAGGAAAAAATGAGCCCACAACCAGACTGACTAATGGTGACAGCCTGTAATCCCAGCTGCTCAGGAGGCTGAAGGAGAGCCCGCCTGTGCAACAGAGTGAACTCAAACATGTGGCTTAACGGTAGCACAATTGTCTAGCATGTTTGAGGACCTCGGTTCAATCCCCAGGACTGAAAAAGTAAACATGAAGTCAACCCAGGAGAAATGAAACAGTGAAATTAGTACCAGACAGCATTGTTCACAATAGCAAAAACAATCCAAATATCCTTTGAGGGTAAGTTAATCCACAAAATGTGGTGTCACTGCACCATGAAATGTTATTTAGCTAGAAAACTAAATGAACTATTAATAAATACTACAGCACAGATTGACCTCAGAAATGAGCAAAGTGAAAGAAGCTAGACACAGAAATGAGGTAATATTTGGTTCTAGCTATAGGAAGTTCCAGTAAGGGTAAATTTATAGAGATTGAAGTAAATTAATAATTTGCTAGGACTAAAGTGAGAGCAATTAAACTACAGATAGGAACAAAAGAATTGTGGGTTAGTAGAAATGTTTAAAACTGAATTATAGTGATAATTTTATCAGTCTATAAATTTACTATACATTGATTATATAGTATAGTGGATATATTTTATGGTATGTTACATCTCAGTGAATCTGTCTCAAAATGTAGAGGTAATTTTATTTGTAACAAGCCTGTTTGTTAGACTAATTTAGACACCCTCACACTCCCTTCCACACGCTAACAGTGATGTACATAAGCATGCTGTAGAAGCAGTTTTTATACTACTTCGCAGAAAGCTGGAGACAGTCTTCTTGGGGAATCGTATTTACTCAGAACCGATTTCCCACTATTCTTTGTTTTACTGGAGAGATTAGAAAAGGCAGAAATAAAGATTAGGAATAGTGGAAAAGATTATATACATTTTTCCTTCTGTGTGGGGGTAGTGTTTCCTTTCTAACTTCACTGTAGAAATGTTGCACATATGGATGTTTAATTTATAAAAAGCCAACCTATGTGGTTTAGAGGAGCTTTGAACTTATGCAACTTTTAGTGGCAATATTTAAGGTCATTGCATTCTCTGCTTCAGTCAGTGTGGTGACTTTAAATTATACCAGTTTCTGTGATAGAATAGTTGAATATTAAGGTTGCATTTTATTTTCTAACTTTTTTAATGTATGACCTCTTTGCTACAGAGTTGCCCCTCTGAGGTTACGCATTTGTACTTTACACCAATGCATCTTATATAGACAATAACAACTCATTGGATAGGTAGGTAGCTAAAATTTGTTAAATATTACCCAAATATGAAAGCAGCACCAATAAGTGAAAATGCTTAAAATTTTAAGTGGTGATAGCTGTTCAAAGAATTTACCTTCTGATATTTCATGTGAGTTTAATTCTTTTTTCTACCTACTGATTCTGCCTCAATAAAACCAACTTGTGCTTAATTTTCAAACTATAAGTAAACTCTGTAGAAATCATTATGGAATATCCTCAAAAACTAAAAATATAGATACCATCTGATCCAGTTCTAGATTCCCAGAAGAGTCAGCCATCGTGCTGCAGAAATACATGTATATCCATGTTATATTTTAAGACTATTCTCAATAACCAGGAAATAGAATCAGCCTAGATGTCCATCAGCAGATAAATAAGGAAAATATGATCTATAACAAATGTGGAAACATATTCAATGGTAAACAGGAATAAAATCATATAATTTGCCAACTAGTCTAAATTAGTCAAAGCAGTGACTAAATTTATTGAGTGTGAAAGAATCATATCAATAAATGTTCTCATTTGTTTAAATACTGACATATTATTGAGAAAGCCACCTCCTCAAAATCTAGAAGTTCAAAGTTTGTTTAATTTTTAGGCAATAGCCTTAAAATAGAAGCCTAATTGATCTCTTTCACTTGTTTCTCTAACACAAACCAAACAGCTTTACCAAGTCTTAAGATACCTGAAAGAAGAGAGCATAGTATTAGAGATACATGAGCTCTTACTAGTACTGGCATACAAACATGTACTCTAGAACTTTACTTACACATCACTAAAATATGTCATCTTGTACATAGGGGTTTTTGTTTTTGTTTTTGAAAAGCAAATTATTTCTATACATAAATGCTTACCCAGGTAACATATATTTATACCCTAGGTAAAAATATTTTTAGTATAATTACTATAAAAATTGCACTGAAGAATGGGCCAGTTTGTTTTCTGCATGTTGTGAACATTTGCAGCATCCTCTAAAACTGCCAGAGCAGCACAGCCAGAAATACAGTTCACTGTTGAGTGTTTCTCTGTGCTTTTTGTAGATGGGGTAGGGTGTTGGCCTGTGTCCTCTCATGGGTTTCTCCTTTGTTCAAGTGGAATTGTAGAGTTGATAGTAAGCCGTTTATTTGGTTGATTCCTTTATTTTTATGTGCATGGGTGTTTCGCCTGCATGTATATTTATGTTTCATGCATGTGTCTGGGTACCCAGAAGAGGCTGTCAGATGCTCTGAGTCTGGAGTTTTGGACAGGGGTGAGTTACCATGTCATGTAACTCCAGGTGCTGCGGATGGAACCCAGATTTCCTACACGGGAAGACCATACTCTTAAACACTGAATCATCACTTCAACTCCCTGATGCTGTTTTTAAATTTAAATATGAAAATAAAACTCTGAAAGTACAGTAGTTACCCTCTAGAATTGTACAATCTAATGCAGGAATCAAGGCATTATCAACAAAAGAATTGCTACATTACTAGTAAGTGGCTAAGGCTCCAAATAGTTATCGAAAGGTTCTTGCTTTGTAGTAACACTGGGCTAGATGCCTAGATTTACCAGGTGTCATTTCTTCCTGTGTGAAGTGAAGATAGTAACCTGGTCCTGCTTAAGGTAACCAAATGGAAGTACAGTTACACGACTTAAAAGGTATATGTAGTACTGGGTGTAATTGGTGATAGAACATATGCTTGGGTGTAATCCTCATTAACTGCACCCCCCAAAAGTACAAGTTACAAAGTAATAAATATGACTTTATTGTGGTTACTAATATTATTAAAGCTTATCTAGTTTTACTTAATACACATGTGTGCTCTTCTGGGTGTTATTTCCTTACCTCTTATTTTCATCTCTCATTTATTCTTTTTCTTTTTTTCTTTTCTTTTTTTTACACTCTAGATTTTATTCCCCTCCTGGTCCATCCCATACGAGTTCCATATCCCATACCTCCTCTCCGCCGCCCTTCCCCTTGTCTCCACAAGTATACCCCTACCCCACCAAACCTCTAAACTTCTGGGGCCTCCAGTCTCTTGAGGGTTAGGTGCATCGTCTCTGACTGAACCCAGTCCTCTGCTGTATATGTGTTAGAGGCCTCATATCGGCTGGTGTATGCTGCCTGGTTGGTGATCCAGGGTCTAAGAGATCTTAGGGGTCCAGGTTAATTGAAACTGATGGTCCTACTACAGGGTTGCCCTCCTCCTCAGCTTCCTCCAGCTTTTCCCTAATTCAACCACAAGGGTCAGCAGCTTCTGTTCATTGTCATATCTGCATCTGACTCTTTCAGCTGCTTGTTGGGTCTTTTGGAGAGAGTCATGGTACGTCCCTTTTTGTGAATGTTCCATAGCTTCAGTAATGGTGTCAGGTCTTGAATCCTCCCTTTGAGCTGGATCTTACTTGGGCCTGTTGCTGGACCTTCTTTTCCTCAGGCTCCTCTCCATTTCCAACCCTGCATTTCTTTCAGACAGGAAGAATTATGGGTCAAAGCTTTGACTATGGGATAGCAACCCCACCCCACCCCCACTTGGTGCCCTGTATTTCTGCTGGAGGTGGATTCAATAAGTTCCCTCTCCCTACTGTAGGGCCTTTCATCTAGGGTCCTAAGAGTCTCACTTCCCAGGTCTCTGGTACATTCTAGAGGATCCTCCCAAACTCCTTCCTCCCAAGGTCACCTGTTTCCATTCTTTCTGCTGGCCCTCAGGGTTTCAGTCCTTTCCCCCTACCCCATATTAGACCATGTTCCTCTCTCCCCCAACTCCCATCTCCTTTCTCTCCCCTGTGCCCCCTCCCTCCCCTCTTGTGGTTGTTTTCTTCTCCCTCCCAAGTGGAACTGAGGCGTCCTCACTTGAGCACTTCAGCTTGTTGACTTTATTGAGTTCTGCGAACTGTATCTTGGATATTCTGTAATTTTTTTTCAAATATCCACTTATTAGTGAGAACATACCATGCATGTCCTTTTGGGTCTGAGTTACCTCACTCAGGATGACATTTTCTAGTTCCATCCATTTGCCTGCAAAACTCAGGATGCCCTTGTTAATAGCTGAGTAGTCCATTGTGTAAATGAACCACATCTTCTATATCCATTCTTCTGTCGTGGGACATCTGGGTTGTTTCCAGCTTCTGGCTATCACAAATAAGGCCGAAAATAGACCCGTATTTGTCACCATGCACAAGGCTCAAGTCCACGTGGATCAAGGACCTCAACATAAAACCAGATACGCTGAATCTAATAGAAGAGAAAGTGGGGAAGAGCCTTGAACTCATTGGCACAAGCAGAAATTTCCTAAACAGAACTTCAGTGGCTCAGGCTCTAAGATCAAGAATTGATAAATGGGACCTCATGAAACTGGAAAGCTTCTGTAAGGCAAAGGACAAAGTCAATAAGACAAATCGGCATCCTACAGATTGGGAAAAAATCTTCACTAACCCCATATCTGATAGAGGGCTAATATCCAAAACATATAAAGAACTCAAGAAAAAAAAAAAACCCCAATCAAAAAAATGGGGTATAGAACGAAACTGAGAATTCACAATAGAGGAATCTCGAATGGTTGAGAAGCACCTAAAGAAATGTGATCAGAAAATGCATCTTCCACCAGTCAGAATGTCTCAGATCAAAACCTCAAGTGACAACACATATTGGCGAAGATGTGGAGAAAGAAGAACACTCCTCCATTGCTGGTGGGATTGCAAACTGGTACAACCACTCTGGAAATCAATTTGGAGGTTCCTCGGAAACTTGGAAATAGGCCTACCTAAAGATCCAGAAATATCACTCTTGGGAATAAACCCCAAAGATGCCCCACCATGCCACAGGGGCACATGTTCCACTATGTTCTTCATGTTCTTTTGAAAGGCTTTCTTGGTTCCGCAGCTGGTTTCTTTTTCAAAGTTGCCACACCTACCTTATCCTTGGTTTCTGCTCACCTTGGTTTATCCTTGTTTACAAAATCTGTCCAAGATATAGGAACACAATTCTCCTTGCTTCATTTTGTTAGCTACCTGCCCTTGGTGATCATAAGTTGTCCATATCTTACAGTTTTTACAACTGATTACTATGCAGGAAATAAAGGGTACTAAATATGGGAATTTGACATCCAAAGTTTACAGGTTCCCAAAAATGTTCAATGATATTTCTAATTTCATTTCTCCTGAGAGGCTCTAGAACATATGTCTCTTCTCTGGTTTTGTTTCGGTTTGTGTTGAAACAGGGTCTCATTCTTATGTTCCAGGTCAGCCTACTGTGTAGCCCAAACTGGTTGTGAACTTGTAATCATTCGCCCATGACATCCCAGGTGTTGGGTTACAGACCCTGCCACCCCTCTCTCCTCCCTCAATTCTCAGTTGAGTCTCTTTTCTCTTTATCTTGTCTAGTTTAATTCCTTTTTCCAGATAATTTCCTTTTTATGGTAAAAAAACTCATTTTTTTCCTTAAAGAAAAGTTTAGGTGGGTTGGGGATTTAGCTCAGTGGTAGAGCGCTTGCCTAGGAAGCGCAAGACCCTGGGTTCGGTCCCCAGCTCCGAAAAAAAGAACCAAAAAAAAAAAAAAAAAGTTTAAATTTTATTTTGTAATCCATCTTCCTTTGTACTACAAAATCTAGAGCTCCACTTAAATTTACAGAAAGAAAACATCATTAAACAGGATTATAGAAATAGCCTTCTATGTTTATTTCTTTTCTTTGGCAACAGAAACATTCAAATCATAGGAGGAGAACAAGAACTAAGTATAAACCTCTCCTGGGATGATATCTCTTACTCTTATAGTTATTTCAAAAATTCAATAATTTAGACTTTACTGTTGTTTTTCTCATTTCTGAAGTTATGAAAATGTTTCTATTCATGTATAATTATTAGAAAGATTAGATAAATTCTAGAAGACCTTTCAGGATTTGGTTTAATTAAAATCATTATTCTTCAGCAAGCCACTCACAAGTGATGCAAAGGCTAAGAACTGAGAGGAAATGTACAAGCAACCTGTGCAGCTTTCTGATTCAGACGGTGATTTTCTACTGCACCCATCTCTACTTAGTTACTGTGTGTTTTTATCACATGTTTTGTTGGTGGTGGTGGTGGCGGTGGTGTGTGTAAACATGAACCAGGGAATAAATAGGGAATAGAAAGAGATGAGAAGAGTAGAGAGAGTTTTTGGGGGGTCCTGTTGGTGCTCTCTTACAGTCCATAAAAATATGTAAGTACCTTTTGAATGATTCTAAAATCTTATCTTTGATAAGACTTGTTCTAGGTCCGTGGCACTGATATATGAATTTGCTTGTTTCATTTAAATAAAGTGTTAAATATATATGTAAGTCAAGATTTTGATGGGTTCAGTTTTTTAAACTTGTATAGATAAATGGCTATAGTAACTTTGAAAGTAGTAACTTTGAAAGATGGTGTTAGTTGTATTCTTATCTACCAATAAATTTTTAATCATAAACAGATTAATTTTTCTTTTGTTTTTTTTAAAACATTTGTTTTATTGTTTTTCAGCAACATTAACAAATTATTCTGAAAACATGGAGCGAACAAAATATGTTGGGGAAGGTGGTAAAGAATTGGGCTCTGGAGGAAATCTAAAACCATGGCAGTCTCAAAAATCCAGCATGGACTCCTGTCTGTACCGAGTGGATGAAAACATGGCTGCATCCACATACAGTCTGAACAAGATCCCGGAGCGGAATCTAGAAACAGTTTTATCGCAGTCTGTACAGTCTATTCCTTTGTATCTCATGCCTCGGCCAAATTCTGTAGCAGGTAAGTTGGGCTTTGTTTTGGTTTTTTTTACAGTGTTTTACTGACTATATAATGAATAAAAATAAGACAAATCATACTTTTGTGTGACGTAGGAGAAATTAATCTTCTTCATCAAGTGCTTTCCTAACTCACTTCCCATAATATACTGAATCTCATATGAAATCAGAGAGATGACCAATAAAGTATATAAATCAGTTAGTCTCATTTGTAAAAATTTTAAGGACTGGGTATGTAACTCAGTTATAGCATTTCCATGGCATACACAAGATACTGAGTTCAATGCCCGCTACTCCAACAAAAAAAGAATTTAGTTTGAGGTCTTAGCTTTTTAGAACTTGAGTTTTAATAACCATTATTTAATTGAAGCATGTGTTGGTACAGTTTGTATATCAGAAGTCACCATCCATTGTTTGAGTTATAACAAACAAGCAGGCAAGAAACCCAGCTTCTTTCTCGCAGTTCAGTATTCTCACAGAACTCTTGCTCTCGTCGTATAGACCAGGCACCTTTGTTTCCCAGTACAAATGCCACTAGCAGGATCAGTCATAGAAGAATGATACAGAAGGATAAGTAACTGAAACACTGAGTCACTTTTCCTCAGCAGCTACTCAGCAGTGACGTCAGGGATGTTTTTGATACAGCTGTTTTGCTATTTAATTATTCAAGCAGGAGTTTTAAAGAATATGTACAACAATGCCAAGCCACCAGAGCTTCCAGGGACTAAGCCACTACCTAAAGACTATACATGGACTGACCCTGGACTCTGACCTCATAGGTAGCAATGAATATCCTAGTAAGAGCACCAGTGGAAGGGGAAGCCCTGGGTCCTGCTAATACTGAACCCCCAGTGAACTAGACTGTTGCGGGAGGGCGGCAATGGGGGGAGGGTCGGAGGGGAACACCCATAAGGAAGGGAGGGGAGTGGGAAGTTTGTTCGAAACCGAAAGGGAATAACACTCAAAAATGTATATAAGAAATATTCAAGTTAATAAAAAAAAAATACAAAAAAAAAAAAAGTAAAAAAAAAAAAAAAAATAAAATAAGTACTCAAAAAAAAAAAGAATAGCCATCTTGAAATTTTCAAGATGTAGCCTCATTTTCACTTTGCCCAAACTACAAAATAAAAATTGTATTTGCCTTTCTGACTCTCCAAATGAATGTCTGGACAGATATATTTCATGATGTGGGATAATAAAATATTTATTGTCATTAGACTTACTTTCCAGGAATAATTATTTGTTATGCAGCCAGGTATGATGTTACCCATTTGTAGTTCTAGCATGCTGGAGGTGGAGACAAAACGGTCAGGAACTGAAGGCCAATGTCAGCTACGTAGTAAGTTCCAGACCAGCATGAGGTGCATATACAAAGTCCTATTGTAAACCAAAACTGAAATGATCCCATATGTTGGTGCTGGCTTCTTGCCGCTCATTTCCCTTTCCTACCTGCTCTTTTGGTTCTGATCTCTGGGACATGATCAACATCTGTTATCAGGTATGATGGTGAAGGAATGGATCATCTAGAAGATTCTTCACATTTATATAGTGACAGCAAATGTTCTCTCTCGGGGTCCTCTACATATGTTGATCCTTGTGTGTAGAGGATTGCATATTTCACCCAGCCCTCTTCAGGTTGTCCTGGGGAAGTTGGTTTTCAGGGAATAGGAATATGTTTGTCTTCTGGTTACTCCTGTTGTCCTGAATGATAAATTTACATTTCTGACACTGAAGTTTTGTATCTACTTCCACCATCTAGGCTCACTAAGTAGGGTGAATTATGAGATCCTTCACCATCCATAATCATAAAATACCACTTAAAATCATAGTCATACAATTAGAAGGAATGACATTGATGAGGATGTGCTGGAACTAAAATCAGTGCACATGGTGATGGGGCAGGTTACACACTGATACTGTGAAGTTTAGCCCATGATGGGGCATGTCATATACTGGTACTGTTGAAGTTTAATGTAGATTACCTAAAACCTAGCAGTTACACTCAGAAGATATATGAAGAAGAAGAGCTCCGTGAGAAGTCTTGCTTACTGGTTGATAAGCAGTCAGTTTATTTCTGTAGCTAATGGTGCTGCTTTGACCGTGTATATATCAGTTTGTAGACATGTTTTCATTTCTCTTAGGTGGATACTTAGGAGTGTACTAGCCATTCTACATTAGATTTTATATTTAACTTTTTAAGCACCTGCCACAGGATTTTATGAAGTATACGAAGTGCCTGTGCCATTTTATATTCCTAACTAGCAAGTACTATGGTTTCTGTTTCTCTATATCCCTTCCACAATTGTCATTTGTTTTACTTTTATGATTTTAATTAATGACTGGGAGGTGATATTTGATTGTGGCTTTAGTTTGTACTATGCTAATGCATAATAATACTGAACTTGTTAAACTAGTACTTACACATTTTCATTATTGAAATTTCTACTCAGATAGTTTATATTTTTTCCTGACTGAAACTGTGTCACATGTGTGTTTGCAAATATTTTTCCCTCTTTGCTGCACCTCTCTTTGTTCCTTATTGATATATTTAAAGCACAAAAGCTAGAATTTTATTGAAGTCTACCAAAGATTTTAGTGGACAGTGGTCTTGCTGATGATTTTTAATCATTTCAATTGGAAGTATGCTATTTATATTACATAGGATAACACTAGTTCCTCTACGTCATTTAGTTTGTTTTAACTCAAGGTTGGGAGAATATTTTTCCTCTATGTACTTTGTGTTTCCCCTCCCTTTTTCTCCTTCTCCCCATATTAAAACAAAAAGAAAATTATATTATCCTTAATCATTATGCCAGGAGGTCACAGCTGTGTCATTTGTAACATTAGTCTTTCTAGGTGGTAGAGCTCATTAGCTTCTGAGGGAGCGCTGATCAGACATCTTAAAGGAAAATGAAGGCCACATGAGATGGCTCAGCTGCTATAGGCATTAGGCTTGCCTAGTTAGAGTCATAGGACTCACTTGGTAAAAGGAAAAAAAAACTGCCACAAGTTATTCTCTGACCACCACATGATTAGCATGCATGTGAACACACATAATAAATCACTCAATAATTTAATATAAACAATTAGAGAAAAAAGAAAACAAGAATGTACCATTAGAGGTCAGATGGGTTGATGAGAAGAATATGATTTTACATTGCTGGAATAGTCTGTATGACTGTTGAACAAGATACAAAAAGTTCATAAAAATAAGATAAATCAGGGAATTCTTAGGATCAGTGTTGGGCATATTACAAACAGGTTTACTGTTATCTAGAGAGCAAATCAGAAGTTAGAGAATATTTTGTTTTACATTGTTTTCCATATCTGGAAACCATGGTTTTAGTCTGTTCCCACAGAGACAGGAAAGTAAGCTTTGAACCAAATGAGTCATTTATTTTTAAAAGTTCATGGACTGTAAATTTAAATTGTTTCCAAATGTAAGGAAACAAAGTTACTTTCATAGGGAATTACCCTGCTGTATATAATGTATAAGAATCTGATGAAGCCACAGAAATCCGGTACTTTAAATGACAGTAGAACTAAACCTATTTTGTTAGTTTCTTAGTCCAGGAGAGTTCCATCTTTGCTTTTAACTCTGTCTATATACATACGTATTTTCATATACTCTGTACTGTGTGCAGAGAAATGGTTCTCCAAACTGAAGAAGGTAAATCTCTTTGTTAATCAAGAATAACAGAGAAGCCAATTGTTGTGATATATGTCTCTAATCCCAGCACTTGGGAAGCAGGACAGGTGGATGTCTGAGTTCAAGACTAACCAGGTTTACAGAGCCAATTCTGGACAGCCAGAGCTTCACAGAGAAACTTTGTTTCATAAAACCAAATAAATGAGTGAATGAATGAATAAATAAATAAATAAACGAACTTTTCAAGTATGAAATAGGAAAAAAATCACATTCTTTTATGTTTTACCAATATGTTTAGTTCACATACAAAAAATACGGTCCATTATTTTCATGTGCAGTTGTATTTACTCATACTTGTTCCTCATTACCCTCCCATGTTCCCCATTTCACAGTTGTTGCCTGTGATCTCCAGAAATGACCTCCCTTCTGCTTTCATGTAAAGTATTTTAATCAAGAGTCTGCATACAAGAGAAAACATATAATATGTGTCCCTCCTCTGTTTCCTCTTCTTGTTGCCCATGTGCAACAAGCTGTCTTAACCATAGGAGCCCCGGAGTTGTAGAAAGGAGGAGGGATGGATGTTCCTAATAAAAAGGCTTTGTTTCAATCCAACTTTTAAACTTCCTTCTTTTTTATTCTTAGTATGAAGAGATCATATAATTCAACAGTGTAAAATGCCATTAAATCCTGCAGAAATAATGTCTAAAATAAGTCTTGCTATGTTATCTATTTCTACCTCCTTTGGGAAGAGAATTGCCTTCTTTTGCCTAAGCTCCCATGATGGCACATGCCTCTAGTCCCATCGCTTGGAAGTGCATCTTCTACATGCTGACCTCCAGTTGAACCAGCACCATTTGTCAAAAATGCTGTCTTCTTTTCCTGGATGGTTTTAGCTTTTATCAAAGATCAAGTAACCATAGATGTGTGGGTTCATTTTGGGGTCTTCGATTTTATTCCATTGAGCTAACTACCTGTCTCTGTACCAATACCATGCAGTTTTTGTAATGATTGCTCTGTAATATAGCTCAAGGTCAGGGATGGGGATTCCCCCAGAAGTTCTTTTATTGAGAATAGTTTTCAATATCCTGGGTTTGTTTGTTTTTTGTTGTTGTTATTGTTGTTTTGGGGGGTTTTTTGTTGTTATTTTTGTTTTTTGGGTGTTTTTTGTTTTGTTTTGTTTTGTTTTTTGTTATTCCAAATTAATTTCCAAATTGCTCTTTCTAACTCTATGAAGAATTGAGTTGGAATTTTGATGGGATTGCATTGAATCTGTAGATTGCTTTGGGCAAGATGGCCATTTTTGCAATATTAATCCTGCCAATCCATGAGCATGGGAGATCTTTCCATCTTCTGGGATCTCTAATTTTTTTCTTCAGAGACTTGAAGTTCTTGTCATACAGATCTTTCACTTGCTTGGTTAAAGTCACACTGAGGTATTTTATATTATTTATGACTATTGTGAAGGGTGTCATTTCCCTAATTTTTTTCCTCAGCCTGTTTATCCTTTGAGTAGAGGAAGGCTACTAATTTGTTTGAGTTAATTTTTTTTATCTTTATTAACTTGAGTATTTCTTATTTACATTTTGATTGTTATTCCCTTTCCTGGTTTCCGGGCCAACATCCCCCTAGCTCCTCCCCCTCCCCTTCTATATGGGTGTTCCCCTCCCCATCCTCCCCCCATTACTGCCCTCCCCACAACAATCATGTTCATTGGGGGTTCAGTCTTGGCAGCACCAAGGGCTTCCCCTTCCACTGGTGCTCTTACTAGGCTATTCATTGCTACCTATGCAGTTGGAGCCCAGTGTCAGTCCATGTATAGTCTTTGGGTAGTGGCTTAGTCCCTGTAAGCTCTGGTTGGTTGGCATTGTTGTTCATATGGGGTCTCGAGCCCCTTCAAGCTCTTCCAGTCCTTTCTCTGATTGAACGCTTCACAAATTTGTGTGTCATCCTTGCACAGGGGCCATGCTAATCTTCTCTGTATTGTTCCAATTTTAGTATATGTGCTGCCAAAGCGAGCACTTGAGTTAATTTTATATCCAGCCACTTTGCTAAAGTTGTTTATCTGGTTTAGGAGTTCTCTGGTGGAATTTTTGGGGTCACTTAAGTATACTATCATATCATCTGCCAATAGTGATATTTTGACTTCTTTCCAATTTGTATCCCTTTTACCTTCTTTTGTTGTCTGATTGCTCTGGCTAAAACGTCAAGAAATATATTGAATAAGTAGGGAGAGAGTGAGCATCCTTGTCTAGTCCCTGATTTTAGTAGAATAGCTTCAAGTTTTTCTCCATTTAGTTTGGTGTTGGCTACTGGTTTGCTGTCTATTGCTTTTACTATGTTTAGGTATGGGCCTTGAATTCCTGATCTTTCCAAGACTTTTAACATGAAGGGGTGTTGAATTTTGTCAAATGCTTTCTCAGCATCTAATGAGATGATCATGTGGGGTTTTTCTCCCCTTGAGTTTGTTTATGTAGTGGATTACATTGACGGGTTTCCATATATTGAACCATCCTTGCATCCCTGGGATGAAACCTACTTGATCATGGTGAATAATTGTTTTGATGTGCTCTTGGATTTGGTTTGCTAGAATTTTATTGAGTATTTTTGCATCAATATTCATGAGGGAATTTGGTCTGAAGTTCTCTTTCTTTGTAGGGTCTTTGTGTGGTTTAGGTATAAGAGTAATTGTGGCTTCAAAGAATGAATTGGGTAGTGCTCCTTCTATTTCTATGTTGTGGAATAGTTTGGACAGTGTTGATATTAGGTCTTCTTTGAAGGTCTTATAGAATTTTGCACTAAACCCATCTGGTCCTGTGGTTTTTTTTTTTTTTTTTTAGTGGGGAGACTTTTAATGATTGCTTCTATTTCTTTAGGAGTTATGGGACTGTTTAGATGGTTTATCTGATCCTGATTTAACTTTGGTACCTGGGTATACATTTTCAGCTTGGTGAATTCAGGATATAGCTTAGAGGGAGAGCACTTTCCTCTTGACTGGTGAGATGACTGAGGGAAACTTGTGACAGTCTATAGCTGAAGTAATTTTCTAAATAGAAATTAGATTTCATATATCTTTAAATTAAAATTCTATACAATGAAAATTTTAAACTCTTGAGCTTTATGGCATGGATAATTTGAATTGCTATTGTATGTTTGTTTGTTTTTAAGCTTGTGTGTTAGAAGGAAATAGATTCGGATTTGTGGTTGCACAGCTGGAATTATCAGCCGGCTGTCTATGGTCATCTTTGGTGTCTTGAAATGAAATTGGCAGTGGTTTGGAGGTATGTGGTAAGCAGGAAGTGTTTGCAGCAGCTGTCATCAGTGCTTTGTGTGGGAAAGAGGGTTCTGTTGGAAAATAGAGAGTCAAACTCCGTTAAAAGTATAATTTCCTTCTATCCACTTGTTCGTACTTGGAGCGGCACAGTTTTCTAAGGAAAGACCTTAATCAGGTAAATGCAGATTGGGAACCTTAAGGGGATGTAAATTAATCTAATTAGAAACTATAATGCATATTTTATAGAAAATCAAAAAGGGCTTTTCAGCAGTCAGAATAATGACTTCATTTGTGTAAATATAGGAAAGGTGACTTTCTGCCCTAAAGTAGCAACAGAAGTGCCCTTCCAGCCTCCCCGCTGAGGCACAGCAAGTGTTGGCTCCATTCGTGGCAACTGACATGGAAAGAAATAACTAAATGAGCTTCTAAAACCTGTATGGAGTTGTTTCTGAAATGTTCTGGACCAAATGTTTGCTGCATTTTTTTTCTCTGCCCAGATTTGATATATTTAAACTATATTTACTTTTTTAAATAATGATTTTGTCAAATGCTTTATAGGTGTATAGTCTTCAGCTATTTCAGTCTAATAAAATATATAACTTTTTTTTTCATTTTCCTAGTCCCTCTTCCTCTAAATAAAAACAAGATTTTTTTTTAATGACAGGCTTTATTGGCTTTAGAATTGTTTCCTTGTACTTAAAAGTTTGGAAGAGTTAGAAGAAGGAGTAAAAGAGCTGAAGGGGATCGCAACCCCATAGTAAGAACAACAGTGTCAACTAACTGGAGCCCCTCAGAGCTCCCAGTGACTAAGCCAAAAGCCAGGTGCATACATGGGCTGGTCTGTGGCCCTAGGCACATGTGGAGTAGTGGACTGCCTTGTCCACTACACACACACACACACACACACACACACCTCTTGTATAATATGCAGTCATTGTGTAGGTATTTATTGGGCATGAACTATGTATCAGGTACCGTAAAGTACTTAGCATCAGTTATCAAAACAAAGATTCTCTCACCATGAAGCTTGCATTCTAATTGGAAAAAATAAACATAATAAGTAATTTACATAGTATGATAGACGGTATTAAATTTAAAGAGAAAGTAAAAGCAGCATCAGTGTTATCTGAAAGAAAATCTCCTGTACATCACCAGGCCATCACTTCAGTAGTGTCTGTTAATTATTAAGACAAAATGGGGATGGGGTTGAGGACAGTCAGCAGATAGAAAGTCAGAGGTACTCTGAGCATTATGTTCATGACACTCATTTCATTGTCTGAAGAGATAGGATGATCCAAAATAAATTAGGTGTTACCACTTTATCTAAACAGTGTACTACATAAGCTGGTCTGGAGACACATGCCTATAAATTCCAGCACTTGAGAAGGGGAAGCAGAAAGATCAGGAGCTCAAAACCATCCTCAGCCATTTAGTAAAGGGAGGCCAGCCTGGGCTCATGATCTGACTGGAGATCAGTCAGAGAAGCAGAGAAAATGTAACCAGAGCACATTTTGTCAAAGAAGAGCAAAGACTGACACACTATGACAAGAGGTTTTCTCAGAGGATTACTTAGAAATGGAGAAGCTGCCAGTGACAGGAAGAGTTTGATAAATCTGTCTCTTTGTGCTTTTGAGTTTTATCCAAAAACTCTTCTCCATTCTTGTGGCATTCAGGGTTGTTTTTAACTGATTTCATAGTTGAGAACCTTGACTTGTTTTCTCTCATATGGTGAATGATGAGTATTTTCTCTGCTGGTGCACATCCAGCTTCCTAGCAGCACTTACTGAAGAAGCTTCCCCTCCCTGGTGTGTATTCTTGGCACTTGTGCTAAAAATGAGTTGGTTGTAAAGCGTGGGTTTCAGTCTTTATTCTACTCCTCTGACTGATGCTTGTCCACATCAGTACTGCATGCAGCGCTGATTACTGCAGCTTGAGGGGATCTGAAGTCGGATAATAGTATGTGTTCCGTGAGGAATTTTAACAGGTGTTCAATGAGTCTGTGGATTATTTTAATAGCATGGACATTTGAACAATATCAGTTCTTATAGTGTATGAGCACAGGATATCATTCCAATTTTGGGGTCCTTTTAATCTTTCATTTTTAATTCCTTTATAGTTTTTATTGTAGAGCTCCTTTACTTCTTTGGGTATAAAATTTATTCTTAAATACTTCATTTGGTTTTTTTTTCTTTTTTTCTTTGAACCTATGACAAATGAGATTGATTTTTTTAATTACTTTTTTATTTAGAATTTTTGATACTAATGCATAAAAATACTACTTAAAGTTTTTATTAGCTATTTTATGTATTCACATTTCAAATGTTATCTCCTTTTCCCTTCTCTCCCATCTCTCCTCTCCTCTTTCCCCTCCTTCTATGAAGATGCTCCCACTCCCACCCATGTTGTCTACAACTCCAGGCTAGCCAAGGCTACACAGTGAGACTTTATCTCAAAGAGAAAGAAGCATGGCAAAAGTATTATTAAGAAACAGTGTTGGCATTTTTACTGCCACTTTTGTTGTACTTACTGAGTGAATAAATTAATGAACAGATCAGTAAGTACTGTTTCCAAAGTTCAGTCACTGACATCTTACCTGTGATCTACTGTACTTTCTGTCTGTGGACTTGTTTCCCTAAGCTAGGAGGATTCCAGGCTGTTTTCTCTACCCCCTTTTTGCTTCTTCTTTTGTTCTTTATAAGGTGATATGTAATAGTGGTAACAAAAGTGACTTGTAAAGTTTTCTAGGCAAACTACCATATCATCTGTCTTAGTTGGGTTTCCATTGCTATAGTAAAGCACCATAAGCAAAAGCAGCTAGAGGAGGAGAGATTTCATTTCATCTTAACAACGCTCAGCTCACACATTCCAAAGTCAGAGCAGGAATCATGGAGAAACATTGCTCGCTGGCTTGTTCTTCATAGCCTGCTCAGTTTATTTCCTTATGCACCACCCAGGACCACCTGCCCAGGGGTGGTACCCACAATGGGCTGGGTCCTCCCACATTAATTATTAATAAGAAAATGCTCACAGGTTTGCCTCTAGGCAATCTAATGAGGGAATTTTCTCAATTGAGGTTTCTCTTCCCAAAATAACTCTAGCTTGTGTCGAGCTGACAAGAAACTAACTATAGCACACCATCTTCTGTAAACCTCACATGTAATAGAATTTCTTACAAAAAAAGTAATGTGTAGGAATTTTGTGGAAAAACATATGAGGCCCCACAGTCATAAAAAAAAAATAATAAGCCTTGGGCTTTCTTTTTCTTCTCTTTTGACGTATTTATGCCAATCTTCAGTGATAAGTTGGTAACCATAATTTTATGGAAAAAACTAATGCTCAGATATTTCTTTCAAGCTAAAACATTCATATAAACAATGTTTTATTTCCCACTTAATTTTTAGAAGTCCATTTGTTTCTTTCAGCAGCATCAAGAAATTTCCCTTTTATTTCTTCTATTGTAATTTTCATGGCTCAGACATTTAAAAGCAAAATAGCATTTCATATTAGACTGGACACCTGTTTTAAAATATTAAATTGTTTATACCATTATCTACAACTTAATGATAATTTTAGACTTTTCTAGTTTGTTTCTGTTCATCTATTTGAATTGGAAATATATATTCTCTATTAATGTTATAGAACCACAGATCTGTCGTGTTCTAGCTCAAAGAATCAGGTGGAATGAAGTTTTAAATTTTTTTAAAGATTTGGTGTTGTAAAGATAAAATTAATGAATTATATATTGTTTGGGGAGGGGTTTCTGCTCATGTAAGCTTTGATTCAGTGGTATGCCATACAGCAACTGAGTAAAAAAAGTTGTCTAAACTTACACATGGTAAGTAAATCCTTTCTGTCTTGGCAGCCACCAGTTCTGCCCACTTGGAGGACCTTGCTTACCTGGATGAGCAGAGACATACTCCTTTGAGGACGTCTCTTCGAATGCCAAGACAGAGCATGAGTGGTGCTCGCACACAGCAGGATCTCAGAGGTCAGAATACCGAGGGCTGAGGGGCGGGGTGTGAGTACAGGGGAAATGGACAGAAATGTTTCTTAAAAAAGTTATTTTTCTCCTATCCCCAAGCTTGATCTTCCTTTTAAGGAGTGAAATGATCTACTTTATTAGGCCACTGGATAGATCCACAAATCGATTGTTCTTATAGAAACACGCTGTAATTTTGAAAGAAGCCAAGCAGGAAGAGCAAGTGGGGGTGGAGGAAAGCTTTAGGCTCCTGAGTTTCAGAGGTAACTGTTGACCAATGTCAGGCCTGACCACATTGGAGGTGAACTGCATCCTGATCTGTACTTTCCTATAAAATTTCTCTCACTTTTAATGTACTGTTTTGTAACATAGAATCCATTTATTTTCTTGGCATTTCAGACAGTCGTGGCAACAGCTGACCGACACGCTTTGACCCACTTATGCACTCTGTTACTTACTTTCCTCCCTCTTGCGGCAGAATACACAGCATCTCAGGCTAGGAGAGCTGTTGTGCTCACAGTTGGACGGTGTAGTTCATCACAGTGAGGAAGGAGTGGAGCAGGAGCACAAGGCAGTTGATCACACTCATCCTTGGTCAGGAAGCAGAGACAGGAGTGTCAGTGCTCAAACTCACACTCTGCTTTGTGTTCAGTCCAGGACCCCAACCCAGAGGACAGGACAGTATTGTCCACATTCAGGGTGGGTCTTCTTGCCTCAGTTAAATCTTTCTGGAAATGTCTTCATGGATGCTGCACAAAGGTGTGTTTCCATGGTGATCCTAAATCCCTTCAAGTTGATAACATGAAGATTAACCATTATAACCATATAGGGAACTGTCTTCTCTGTGGCTCCTCTAAAAGGAACATAGTCTTTTCTTTCATTTCATCATGAACAGTCTCACTGAGGAGACTGTCCCTGTTTTCTCTGCCTCTGTTCCAACAAACCTTCTCTGATAGCTTTTAACACATAGCATTCCTTTGATACCCAGAAATCTGGTATTTATTTCATGGCTTGTTTTATATTGATTTGTTTCCCTTCCCTAAGCAGTAGTACTCACACGGGAAAGAACCACTCATGCCTACTGCCCGCTCTGGAAACCAGTTTCCTCACAGCTTTGCAGTGACAGCCAAGCAGATGGACACCTAAGATGACTGATTGTACCGCTGTGTTGTCACAGGCACACTAACAATAGTCAGTATCTCTCAGTGTGGTTCCTAATCTCTGCGTATATTTATTGCTTCTACAGTTTGTCTTATACTAGCTGCTTAGTATATTTTTTCATTATTTAGCTTCAGCCTGAAAATTCAAGTAATTAAAGTACATCCATAGATTTTTTTCCAAAGTATACCTATTTTTTTTTTTTACAAAGTCTGAGAAAAAGTGTTTCTAACGATACTAATTTCATACTCCTTCAAAAAGACTGCATTAGTACTCAAGCTGTACCTTCCCATTAGTGAAGTCGCTATATTAGTGTTTTGGTGTCTTCAGGCTGTCTCTGTTTCTCAAGAGATTTACACTGAGCAATCAATTAGAACATGCTTTCCAGATGAGTGTATTGATCGAGAAGAGACAGGGTGTTTACTTAGTAGTTTGGCCTTCTAAAATTAGCATACTCTAATTCATTACTCAAAAATTAGCATGCTCTGGGAAATAATCAAGCTCAAAAAAGTAAATGTAATCTTGATGACTATTTACAAAGAAATTGAATCCATATTTCTGATATGAAATAAAGAATATTAGTGAGAAAAGAAAGCAAACAACTTGGACAGACTGTAGACCTTCTTAGCAATCCTGTATAACTTAGGATTACTGTATCTAAAACTTTCCACATTCCTGTAGGTTCATAATCAGATGGTTTTCCTGACATCCACCATCTTCAAACATAAAAATTACAGTCAGATTTCAGTTTGAAATGTTTTTCCTAATTACAGTTGAACTAAAATTACCTTTGTCACTCCCCAAAAAAGTAAAATGATTGAAGATGATTTCAGTATGGTTAATTTCTAGAGGCCAGTGAGATGGTTCAGCAGGTAAAGACACTTACCCCGGGTCTGAAGACCTGAGTTTAATCCCTGGCACCACAGATAGATGAAGAGAACTAACTCCTACAAGCTCTCCTCTTACCTCCACCTGCTCACTGAGGCACATCGTGTGTGTGTGTGTGTGTGTGTGTGTGTGTGTGTGTGTGTGTGTGTGTGCATGATCATATTTTAAAGTATTACTTGTTTGATGAAATAGCTTTTGTTTTGTTTTGTTTTTGTCTAGCTGCTCTGAAACTGAACCTAAAGCTTTACACGTGCCACTAAACTACATTCCCAGTGTAATAGGCTTGGTTTTGTGTCTTTATCAGTGAGTGTGAACGTATGTGTACATGTGTGCAGGTGCTCACTGAGGCCAACAGAAGGTTTCAGATCCCCTGAAGCTAAAGTTATTGGAGATTGTGAGCTGCTCGACGTGGGTGCTCAGAACTGAAGTCTAGTCAGTCCTCTGCAAACCCTCTTATCCACTAGGCCATCTCTCCAGCCAGACGTGGTTTTTTTCCCCTTAGCAACAATTCTAATATTGTATAATGCTGAGTATTTAAAGAGGTGTGTACTGAGGGGAGGGGGATGGGATAGGGGGCTTACGTATGGGAAACCGGGAAAGGGAATAACATTTGAAACGTGAATAAAAAAAAATCCAATAAAAGAAAAAAAGACTATATAAAGGATTTATGTATTTGCAATGACTTCATATGAAATTTGTTACAATTTATTTGTGAAATAAAAACATTTGAAAATGCAAAAAAGATGCATGTACTGACTATGCACCTATAGTGTATCCAGTGATGACTAATAGTATTGACTAATTGATTTAAAGTATAAAAACTGCCTTAAATATGTTCACTGTGAATACTCATAGCGCTATGCTCTTACATTATTTAGGGTTCTAAAAAGCTTTTATTTATATGACTTGAGATGCTTTTTAACCATATTATAAACTAATATGTCAAGCACTAGTTTCAGCTTTTAAATATAGTAGTAGGTTTTTAAAAATAATAGAGGTCATTAAAATACCTGTTTGTTCAGGACTGGGAAGGTGGATTCATGGAAACGTGGCACTCGCTGCTCTTGTAGTAAGTTTGTTTCCAGCACCCATGTGGTAGCTCCCCGCCATCCCTGACTCCAGTGAGGGGTCCAACACCCTCTTCTGAGCTCTTGCAGACACTAGGAGTACACATGGTGTAGATATATAAATGCACGGAAAAAGACACCTCATGCTCACTAAATAAAATAAGTGTTTATTCGTCTTAAAAATAAAAGATCTTTTTTACATGTTAAAAGGGTATAGAAAATTCCACTACATAGTTAGTTGTTAAAAAAAAAAAAAAAAAAGACTAACCTGGTAAAAGGAAAATAACCTCTTAGTGTCATAACAATAAATTAATAAATTCAGTTTTAAGGACCCCAAACATGTCTTGGAAGTCCCGAAGGGTCCCCAGACACTTCAATAAGCAATTTAAAGAATATTATTATAGTTGAAAATGAGTATTATGTCTCAAGGACTGCATAGTCTGTTTACAGAAAGGCAAATGGGTGAGTATTCTGAGAGTTTTTAGAAGTTAGAAGTTGTTTATGAGCATGGTTTATGAGTAGAGTTCATTTCAAATTTACCTTAACAATAACTGGATTGTTGAGTCCTAAGAGTAGTTTGTCTTTTGACTGTTGACACAAAGGTTATTAGGGTAATATCTTGGTTGATGATCAAGTCACATATTTGAACATTGGCTTCATTAGTGAAAAGCCGGTTTCATTTTCAATACAGCTGTTCTGACCAGCTGTTCTACCAAAAATTGATGTTTCCAAAAACTCTGCCCAACAGTAGAGAGAAGGAAGTCACCTAAGAACACCATTCTGGTCCCTTTGCAGAAGGCAGCAGCAGCTCCCTGGCTAGTGTCAGTACTCACACTCCTTTTTATAGTCATAACGCTGTATTCTAGTGTGGCGTGCAGAACTGTTAGCCTGCTCTTAAAGTCTGTCTATAGAAATAGTCAATTGAATTAGCTCTGTGAAGTTGTTTAACTGACGATTTCGTAATAACTTGAAAAGTCCTATTTTTTATTTAATCATCATTGCGTTATCAGGGGATTGTGCTAAAAATACACTGAAACATCTCTTTAGACCACCTCAGTGAAGTAAGTCTTTCATGCCATCAAAAGGACAAAAAACTGTTGAGAGAGGAAAAAATAGTTGTTTTTTACAGGTAGAAGTACTACATTATATGATAGAGCATTAAAAGGGAACCAAGGAGTTAAATACACAATATGAATGCTCACATGGGGACTTCAGGCAATCTGTAGGGAATTAGTGAAAAATTATTAGTGATAAGGCCCTAACTTGCCTATTAAATTATAATCATACAGTTTTACTTGAAGAGATTGCATGTTACTTATTAAAACTTCATTTCTCAATATATGTTGTCTCCCTTAGTCCTTTACTAAATCTCATTACATAAAGACATTTAGAGACTTTCTGTTTAGTGAATTGCTACTTTGGCAAACACTAGGATGGAGGGCAAGTGTGAAATGGCTGCTGTCTGGTTATTGGCACAAGTTTTGCAAAACTGGTCCTGTGACTGTTAACTTGGCTTTGAGTTCCTGCTTTCAAAGCAGTAAGTTTAATTTTCATTAAATAAAATGAGTACATCACAGCATGTATGAGTCCCTCACATTTCTGAAACAATGAATTCTTTATTAAGCTGACTAAGATGTATGTCATGAAGCTGAATGCTATCGCATTAGCCCACTGAGTCATGCAGCCCTGGGCTTGCTTAGTCATCTTGATCATTGCCTAGCTGACTGGCACAGTTACAAGGGAATATTTCCATCAGTATTTTTAATCGCTGTTGTTTATTATTTTTATAAACAATATTAAATGTCCTTCTTAAGTAAATTCAAAACCTAGAGGACACTTACATTCACAATGTCAACATGTGACTGTGAGATAGCAAACTATGTGCCCTAGTTATGTGAGATCTCTCTCTTTCCCCATAGCCAACTCTTCTACAAAGGGCCTTAAATTTTGAAAATTCATAATTTAAGTTGAACATTTTTAACATCTGATAAAATCTAGACTGCCATGTTTGAGTAGTTTTTATTACATTTTATTTATTTATTTTGTCAAGATAACGGGGTGCACATGTGCTGTATTATGCCCGTGGAGATCAGGAGACAGCCTACAGGAGTCTGTTCTCTCCTTTCCCTGTGTGTCTGTCCTAGGGATCAGTCTCAGGCTATCAGGCTCGGCAGGAAGTCCCTCCACCCGCTTAGCTGTCTGGCTGCACTCTGTTTCCTTTGCTTTGCTTTGCTTCTTTAACTAATCACTGAGTTAGAGTTGCTCTGCCATTACACAGGTCTGGTTTTTATATAAACCAGTCTTACTTGGTAAATTAATAAATCTTAAGATTAGAAAACCCAAGTAAGAGCTAATACATAAAAAGTTTTTGTAAGTGATGCTTTCAACTGAATTAGACTTCAGAATCGACATTCAGATTAAGATTTCTCAGAAATGTAAAAAAAAATCAGCAAAAAAATCAATTGAAGTAACCATAATGTCAGTAAATTCAGTGGGCTAATGTCTTTGCAACACTTTTGAATTCATTAAAATAATTTAGGATTTATATGTAAAGTGTTTTATGGAATAATTTCCCAAGATACTAATAATAAAATTATAGAACTGGAAATTTCATTTGCAAAGTTTCATTCTAAAATTTCATTAATAAAAGTTCACTTAGAAATGTTACTCTTAAATTTCAAGTAATTAGAATAACTAGTTTTGATATATCTAAAAACAAATATGTCTCATTCTCAATGCCAACAGTTTAATAATACAAAACTTCAACTGAGTTGACATAGTTACATGCATGTTATAAATCTTTCTCATTTAAAGACATTACTTTTTGTATTTTCCCTATATATGAGAATCTAAATTTAATGAAGTATATAGAAAGTGATAACCATTCTAGGAACCGGGTTTTCCTTGTTTCTTTCATTATTCTCTGATGATCTTTGTCCTCTCCCCGAGAATTCCAATCAAAAGTGATTCTAGATTGGTTTTTAAATAGATATTGTCCTGTAAGACCTGTGTCAGGGGTTCAGGATACAGCTCAGTTGGTAGAGTACCTACCCAGCATGCCCTGGGTATGCTTCCTAGCACCACATGAAAGGGGCAGGAAGCTCAGAGGTTTAGGGTCATCCTTAGCTACACTGTAATGTATAATTCCCTGACTTTAGAAAACTTAGAACACTGTGACTAATAGTTATTCGGATGAAGCAGGAAGAAGTCCTAAGTCCCATGTTTTTGGCTTAGAAGATAGGATACGTAGTAATACTTTACTACCTGTGTAAGCAAATGGTGATTAAGAAATGCACTTCTCAAGGAAGCAAAATAGTCTTAGGGAAGTTTTCTAAATTTATAATTCCTGTTAAGTATCCAAGTAGATGACTCACTTTTCCCTCAGATGGTGGATTTGAACCTAGAGCCTCCTGCATCCAGGTTAAGCCACGCAGCTCTAGCTACAGCCCTGGACCACTTTTTATCTTAAGGTCGGGTCTCATTAAGTTGTCAGCTAGCATTAAACTTGCTAGCCCAAGAAACCTTGAAGTCACAATCCTCCTGGCTTAGCCTCCCAGAGTAGCTGGGACAACAGACCTACACTACCAGACACAGCTTCATAGACAATGGTCATGAGTTGTTGGAAATGATGCCCAAGAGTTTAGGATTAAGGTCTAGACTAGAAATCTAAGCCCAAGAACCATCATCACTTAAAAAGCTGTAACAGACTTTAAACTACCCACTGAGGTGTGTGCGGGGGCAGTAATACATTTAAACCAAGGATTCTGGGGTGGTCATAAAGGAAGACCCACCCCATCAAGAGTTAGGGATCGGTTTAACAATGTAAAATCATAACAATGTGAAATCATAATGTGAAGCATAAAAATAGAGAATAAATCACTTAATAATCAGTGGCATTAATCAAAATAATTTCAGCACAGTAATGTGGGTAGAAACCAGGCTCTGAGTTATTATCATGAAAGAAGATTGCTAAATAGTTCTTTGAAAGAGTTGGGTAGTCAAAGAAAGAAGGGAGATAAGGCAGAAACCTCAAAAGGAAGAAGGCCTGAAAAGAGGCAATACGTTCTCAGTATTCTTTTTGTTTTTTGTTTTTTAATTAAGTGTCTGTGGGATAGAGATGATTGAGTGGTTTCCCTAAGTGTCTGTTTTAGTTCACAATAGGGGAAGTGATTGCAGATAGACGCTGTCCTAAACAATTACACGCATTCTTCAGAGTGGTGCTGTTTACCTTACATGAAGATGAGAAGACTGACGAGTTGCTAACATAAGTAACTAGGCCACAGATAGCAAGTAACAGAGACAGACCCGAACTAGAGCATCTTAGTCCTGACTCCACCATTTTACCCATTCTGCCAGGTTTTCCTGCTTGTCCAAAAGCTGTTTCTGCTTCTATTTTTTTAACAGAATTTATCTAGCATAAACATTTTTCAGACCATTCTCTTTACACTATTTTTATAGGACCTAATTCAAATTGTTCCACATGTTTAAAGATTTATTTCCTGAGGTGGGAATGCCCGCCTCCATTGCTCTTTTGCTGAGGACCCAGAACAAGCAGGGCTTGACTCTTGCCAGTTAATCAGCCCTTATAGCAACTCAGTAGACAAGTGATCCCCTGCCTTGGTTAAATATTTCTCTCTTTTTTTAGCTTTCTTTATGTGCTCTATGTGTATGTATACATATGTGTGTGCCCCAGAATCAAAGGAAACCTGCTGGAGTCATTTCCTTCTGCCACAATAGTCCTAGAGATCAAGCTCAAATCATCAGACTTGGTGATGAGTGTCTGTACTTGTTGAGCATCTCTCCCCAGCCCCAAATGTCTCTTCAGAATAAACAAACCAAAACCAGTGTGCCATTGAATATACACACCCACACATACACGCACAAGCACATGGTGCACACATGTGCACATACACACGTATACACACATCATATGATAATGATAATAATAATGATAATGATAATAATAATGAAGATGAAGAAGAAGAAGAAGAAGAAGAAGAAGAAGAAGAAGAAGAAGAAGAAGAAGAAGAAGAAGAAGAAGAAGAAGAAGAAGAAGAAGTTGTTTTAAAGCTGTTTAAGGAGAGTAACTGAGCTGCAGGTCGGCATGCTCACCCCACAGTTCCTGTCCCTGGGAGGCTGGCGGAGGACTGAAAGTTACATGTCAGGCCTGAACTACCTAGAAAAACCCTGTCTAAATAAATAAGCCTTTTGGGTAGTGTGTGTTAGTAATATTTTCAAGTTTTGTTTGAAGCATAGGTGTTTGTCTCTTACTTTGTGTAAAAACTAGTTTGCTGGCATGAACGGTAAGGATGAGCCAGAAATTACCTTTTACTCTGAGAGATATTTCCATGCTAGACTTTGTATTCGCTGTGGAAGTATACAAGCTAGCACGGTTGTACTTTTATTTGTACCAGACCCTATCAGTATTATGTACAGTCCCGAAGTGACTTTGTTTCAAGTGACCATGGGGTTGTCCCTGAGTAAGTACACGTAGTCAAAGCCACTTAGAAGGCTCATGCCCTGCCCTCCGTCCTGCCTCCTCTGCCCTTAGCTCTTTCTGTTAGCATTGGATGAGCAGGTTGGTTAGCGTTAGTAAATCTTGGGCTTATTTGGTGTTCCTTTTGTTTTTGTTTTTGTTTTTGTTTTTTAAGGTTTATCCTTGCCTTTAAAAAAGATTTTTTCCATAACCTAAATATATAATTATAACTAGTGATGAGCTTATAAGAGAATATTCCTCAAAATAGTTCATTTGTTGCCACAAGCACGGTTTTCACTGAAAACGTGCACACGCTGAGTGAGTCTGGAGGGTTACGTTTGTCAGTTGTCTGTGTGTCTGTGTGTGCATGTGGGTCTGTGTGTCTGTGTGTGCATGTGGGTCTCAGCATGCACCGTAGCCTGTGCCCACAAACGTCAGCACAGCTTGTGAGTGTCAGTTTTCTGCTTCTGCCCTGAATGACCTGGGGATTGAATTCTGACCAGCCTTGGTGGCACCTTTATCCACTGAGCTTTCCCACAAGCCCAAGAAAGTGGTTTTCATATCCCTTGAAAACGTTTCTTTCTAAAACTCACCTTACTTGAGTCCCAGTTGGAATGTTTTCTCTGTATATTATTTTGTTTAAAATTTTCAGATATACAAGGAGTTTACAAAATTAATAAGTGCTTATCTACCACCACCTTGGTTTTTTCATACACCTTTCTATGTATCCACATCAGATTTAACCTGTCTTTCTATACGCATTTCAACGTAAATTATGGATAGTATAGTTTACTGAAATATTTTTAAAAGGGTGGGCGGGGTGGTCTCTGCCTTCTTGCTTCCCTGGGAGTGCTGCCTGACACCCCACACTGCTCCTCAGTAGGACTGATTAAGTCACTCTCTCCCTCAGGAAAAGTTGCAAAAGTAACTTCTCAGTGGATTATTTTGGTGGTTTCTACCATTGAAAAGCTCTTTGAAACTAGCTGATACCCAAAAGAGTCATATATGAATGATCTGACAGAGAATATTATTTCTCTGCCCCCACCGTCCCATCCTAAATTTATGGTTGGGTATATTAAAAATATGGCTTTCTTTTAACGTCAGTCTGACAAAAGTCCTAGGTACTGAGGTACAGAAACTGTTTCTTGGCTGTTCTTGGTGCCTGCAGTTGTTTTACCATATGGCACTGCTCTAATTTTGTCTGTGTTCTTCTCTTGAGACTTTGTGAATAGATTACATTTTTAGAAAATTTTTAAAATAACTTTTTAAAATGTCAAAGCCTTCTCAGTAGGATAAGATGTCATGCAGCACTGTGTCCATGGGAGGCCTTGTCTTTGTTTGCCTCTGTACCCAGTGCTGACCTAGAACTCTCTGTGGCCTAGGCTGACCTCAAACTAAAGTGATCCTCCTGCCTCCCTCCCAAACCTCCCAAATGCTGAGATTACATGGATATGCCGTCACGCCCAATGCCAGACGTTATCTTAACAAAATTATTCTCTAAAATGGAAACATGTTGAATCACTACTTACTCTATATCCCATATTATAAATTAGTTTTAATCAAATTCATGAAAGCCTTCTTTGAAACAAAATCTAAAGTAGTCTTAGACCCGAAGAGATACGGCTGTTTAAAAAACATCTCAGCCCTCAGTAACTGTTCTCACTGGAAATGCACTGGAAATGCACTCTCTGGCCAGACAAGTCTCCTTCCTCCCGCAGGTATGCGTAGCCACACCAGGCTCTCACGTGATCTCCGAGGACCTGAACTCAGGTTTGTGCTTGAACAGCACACACTCTTTCCCATAGATCCATCCCCGCAGCCCAAACATAATTCTTAAGGCAAGGACAGAGAGAAGACAGGAGACAGTGAAAACCTAGTTCACCCCAATGCAGTGCTCACGTCCTGCACAGAAGATGCAATATCAAGTCAAAATGAAAAGGTCTGGACCCGGCAGTCAGAACTAGGTTCTTATTCAAATTTTAAAACCAGTTATGTGGACTGAGGTCTCTAGTCTAAAGAAAGAGACACATCTATAACTATATTACAAGAAGTTTTTTCAAGAAAAGCCCATGATTTCTCTTCTGATCAGAAGAGCTCCTCACCCTGAAGCGGGCCTGAGCAAGAGTGCCCTTACCCCTTTCTCCTTCCCTAAGGCATGTATCAGTGGGTCATGCCAGCTAGGTTTTGATCTTTGCATTTCCTCCATCCTCTCTGGAGTCCTGAGGTAGCCAGTTCACTCTTTCTCTCTCCCTCTTCATACCTAGCTCCTTCCCTCCTGCCTTCCCACTGCTGTCCTCGAGGAAGGGCACTGAATACCCAAGAACCCTCTGAGTTGCTAGGCACTGATGCAAGTGGCATCACATACTCCAAGAACCATAAGCAAGCTGTTCAACTGTTCACCTCTCTAGAATTTAAGCAAAATGTGACCAGGAGAGTGATGAATTAAAATGATACTTAATTTCTACGTTTGGTGAATCTTTAAGATTACCAGTTGACTACTAGGACAATAGAGCAGAGACTGGATGACAACATAGAAATAGAGTCTTTGCAAAACTGATTGAGAGAGCAAGGCGCAGTGGCATGCTCTTGGAGTCCCAGCTGTGTGGGAGGCTGAAGCAGACAGCATGCCTAGGGCCAGGAGTTTAAGACCAGTATGCACAATATACCCCTTGTCTCAAAATAATGACTATAGCTGCTTTGGAAGTCATGTGAAAGAACTAACTACATTATCAAAACAACAGCAAACTTTCAAAGGAATAATTCAAAATCCCTGCTTACTTACCACATAATAATATTAAATGAAATTTTCAAAAAGATATAGAATATATAAAAACATTGAATTATTTTTATTTATCAGAAAAAGTAAACTGACAAAAATTACCCTGAAGAATCTGATTCGACTTAGCCAGGTAAAGACTTTAAATCGGCTGAACTAAGCATGCACTGTGAGCTAAAGGAAGCAATGGGTTTGGACTGAAGAGGCCTGGGGAAGCAGCTCAGTTAGTGATGTTTGCCTAGATTCATAAAGCCATGGGTTTGATCTCTAGTAATGCATACGCCAGGGATGAGGCTGAGGCAGGGGGATTATAGCCTATATGTGAGACTCTGGAGAGAGGGAGGGAGGGAGAGGAAGGAAGGAGGGAGGAGGGAGGAGGAGGGAGGGAGGGAGGGAGGAGGGAGGGAGGAGGAGGAAAGCTTGAGTTACACATTACAGAAAGCCCTAAGGGCGAGGATTTTTAGATTTAACATGGCAGAAAGGGCCATTGGAAATTATAGAAGGACTTAATGTAATCATTGTAATAAAAATTGGTCTGGTAAGATATTCAATATGGGATGCCTGAGACAGTAAGTAAAGTTAGAGAACCCAGGTCCAAAACTGAAAAATTAACAGGGAAAGCCTGAGTGAGGGTTGGAAACAGTTAAACGTCAGCAGAGGTGACTGCGGTAAGAACTCTTTCAAAGGAGAACTACTCAAGACTTAGGAGACAGGCTGAGATTGCTAGGACAGGTTCGATTCTTAAAGAACAGGAACTTCCATTTTAATTGCATTCTGGAGACATGTGTGGGCTCCAGTACAGTGACAAAACACTTTACTCCTCTCCTAATATATGAAAATCTCTCTAATAAGATTCCCTGGAGTGGGTCCTTTCTTCCTTATTCATTCACCCAAAAAGCATTTCTTGATGCTTTACTGTAGACCTCAGATTCTGCATCTGCTGTTGATACAGTGATGGCTCCTGCCCCATAGAGCTTACACTATAGTTAAGGAAATGAGAATAAATAAGGAACCAACAAGCAAAATAAACTTGCATTAGATTACAATGTTAGAAAAGGAAATAAACAGAATTTCAAGAATTCACTAATTGAAACAAATACGTGTCATCTCTGATAGAAGCATTTTTCATAAAGAAAATGACAGAGACAGAGGAACAGACTCTAAAGTTATCAAAGGAAGCCTCTCTGACAGTAATATTGAAGGTGAGACCTGAAGAAAGAAGGTGAGCAGCCAGGTGAGCAGCCAGAGAAGGAGCTTCCTAAGGAGTCAGAACAGCAGGTGGAACCAGAGACCAGAACAGCTCGGGCCCAGAGATCACTTACTGTTAGGCAGGCTGGGTCCAGATCATCCAGAGCCTTGCGTGCCACAAGAACTAGAGGACCACTGGAGACTCTCATATAAGGAGTTATATGCTCCTTTTTGTCATCAGACAAGTCCAGTGCTAACACTGTCATTTAGTTTCAGAGCTACAAATACCAAGTGAGAAAGGTGCCCTTTACTACCTCTGTTTCATTCATGCAGATCTTGTGAACTCTACCCCTTTTCAGGCTCCCGACCTTTCCTATGTGAGTAAATACTTATGACAACTCATATAAGCATCTCTGTCCTTAATACAACATGATATTAATTTTTAGCCGTTTGTCTTAGACAAATTAAGACCTAATACTACACATATGTCTCATCCTAGTGGCCTATGTAACTTTAGGAAAATAAGTCTAGGATTCTATTAAATTTTGATGCTCCGTAGAGTTCAAACTCAGTGCAGTACTTAGATGGGTATAAAATGCCACATAATCAATACAGAATGTGGTACAACCTTTGGTTTTTCTGTAGAGATTAATTCTGCAGATGGTATTGTTTGCTTCAGTTAAAATTAAATTTGAGCATACACCAGTGTATCTCAAGGTTTAATTCTTTCTCCCTACATGTTGAAACTTTGTTTCCAGTTCATAGTTAGAAGGTAAGACTTTAAAGTCAGAAAACTATTTCTACACAGTGATAAAAATCTCATTTTGCACCAAGATTTAGCTTCTTCTCACTTCCATAAGCCTTTAGATTTGAAACTAGAAAAATCTCAAGATTTATTTTCCCTTTACAATTATAACTAAGCTTTTGGCATCTCCCTGCTTTATGCCTTCTTAGCATTTTCCAGGACTTGTGCAGTGAGAAGTCATCAGTATCTCTTCACTTTTCTTTGGTGATGTTATCCTTGTGTTAAATCCACTTCAGTGAGCCATTGTCCTAAGAGAACTGTAAACCATGTGCTTAACCTGATGTTCAGACCATCCTGACAGAAAGCTGATCTTACATTTTAATCATTCTGTAACACACGTTGAGTCTCCCTTATCCAAAATGCATAGGATCAGATCAAATTTTTGATCATTTCAGATTTCTATTTTTGATTAGGGATATGCAGCTTTTGCTAAAAATATCATTATGGGAGTTTCAATCCTTCTGATAAAGTGTTCTCTTACTCTATCTGCCTGTAGGACTACAGTTGGGGTTTAGGCTTTTTATCTTTTTATTGGCTGTTTTCCTCATACATTTCAAATGTTATCCCCTTTCCCGGTTTCTCCTCCAGAAACCCCTAAGCCACCCCTTCCCCCTGCTTCTATAAGGGCACTCCCCCACCTCCCCACCCTGGGGTTTAGGCTTTTTGAAGTGTCTGTGTTTGAGTGTCTGCCCCTGTTCGTGTGGGGATAAGAAGCTGGTTTCACTTGTCTCCTTAAGGACTCTCCACTTACTCTGCTCTGTCCTCGTCAGGGTCGCTCGCCAGATGAGCACTTTATCTGTTTGTCTAAACTGGCTAACAAGTTAGCTCTAGGGAATCAGTTGCCTTCTTTTCCTTAGCTGCACGGTTATAAAAGCCATTGCACACCACTTCTACCTGGTCCTAGGGATCCAAACTAAGGTCCTCATCTTGTGTAGCAGGCACCTTGCTAGCTTCATCGCCCAAGCCTTAGTTCTTTCTAATATAATTAAAATTCATACTCAAAAGTTAATTTTGAGAAAATTATATCAAAGATACCATTGACCATGTTTTGTTGTGTATATTATCTCCCATTGGATATACTTTAAATGTAATAACAATATGTATTCTATATTATATCATAAATATATACTTCTATAGCATCACAAATTTTGTATTATTTAATATTTTAATATCTATAAAATCTGGCATCATACATGCTACCAAGAATGTGATTATGTATGTGATCAGAATTATTTCTTTAAAATAAATTTCTTACACAGAATCTTAAGGTCAATGGCATTTAGTAAGTATTACTATGTATTCGCCTACAAGTTGGACAATGATTCTACCACTAAAACTGAGACCATTAAAGCCACCTCCCCAGCCTTCACCTAGTGTTTTTAGATAACATTGAAACTTAAGCATCACCTTCAAATACATAATGTATAATCTGCTAAATAATAATAATAATTTTACTTCTGTTTATGATGATACATTATGATTATATTAATAACAAAGTAAATTCAAGCTGGAGAGATGGCCCAGTAGTTAAGAATGTTTCCTGCTTCTGCAGAGGACCAGGTTCATGTCCCCGCACTCAAATCAAGCAGCTCACAACTGCCTTTAACTGCAACTCCAGGAGATTTAACACCCTCTGGCCTCCGAGGGCACCTATACACATGTGCTACATAGACTCATGCAGGTGCACATACATATACATATTTTACGGCTAAAAAAATAGTTCTGGAATTATCTTTGGAGCTTTATTTTTTAATCTGAAAAATAATGGTAGACTTTATTATCACATGATATATAGCAACAAGATCAATTTAGCATGAACACAGACAGACTTAAGTAGAACACACTCTATAACTCTGAAATGGAGTCAGTATAAGTAACATAAAATAAGCATGTCAGACTAATGATAATTTAAACGATCAGAGAAATGAGTTATTAACTGTAGAGAGAGGAAGAATAGATGTTTGTATGTCAAAGTTCAAAATAAGAGCATAATTACAGACATTGCATAAGTCTTTTGCCTTTTAAAAGACAAAGACCTGAATACATCGTGTGTGTGTGTGTGTGTGTGTGTGTGTGTGTGTGTGTGTGTATTCATACATCTTTATGTAATAAGTAAATATGACAAGCATAATAGGATTAGGATTAGTGCAGTAAATGTTATATTAGGAAGAAAGTGTCATAGACTAAGGGACTTACTGTTCTTGGTTTGTTTGGTTTTTTTATTTTAAAGAACTAAACAAGCCTATTTACTTTGCATTGCTTTTCTATGGGACTAATTTTCAACTTATATTCTGCTTCAACCATATTAGTTATTAAATATTAAATGTACTTAATGGTTAGTAAGGAGCTATCAGGTTGCTCGGTGGTAGCCAAGTCTCTCGCGAAGAACTCTACTCCTTTCCCCACATCTAGCATTACAAGATTTATCTCCCCAGGTCCAGAGCATTCTTTAGGACCCTTTCAGTAGTCATGTGTCTCTGCTGATCGCTGGTATGGGGGACATTTCTGTTGTTTAACAATTTTATGACTGCCCTGATTTCCTTACTTGTTGTAAATGAGTCATTTGTGTTTTATCACCTGTGTGTGTGTGTGTGTGTGTGTACGCGCACCCGTGTTTGTGCACATGCGTGCACACTCTCCTCTGCAGTGTCTGATGGCTCTAGCATACCTGCATTATTTATTTGTAGAACCCACTTTGAAAATTTTGTTTTTTCTGAAAAGCCCAAATACCATCATTCTGTAACTCTAACAGTCTTAAACTGTCTTCCCCCTCTGTTTCTCTCAGTGATGACTGTGTAAACTAAGTTCTGTTGTCTCTTGTTCCTTTCAGTTCGATTTGCACCCTACAGACCTCCAGACATCTCCCTGAAGCCCCTACTCTTTGAAGTGCCCAGCATTACCACAGAGTCAGTGTTTGTTGGCCGAGATTGGGTATTCCATGAGATCGATGCTCAGCTTCAGAGTTCCAACGCCAGCGTGAACCAAGGAGTAGTGATTGTGGGAAACATTGGGTTTGGCAAAACTGCCATCATCTCCAGACTGGTGGCCCTCAGCTGCCATGGTACACGGATGAGACAGATCGCCTCTGACAGCCCACACGCCTCCCCTAAACGTATGTATCCCTTCTTACAAACAAACAAACAAAATCTGCCTGTTTTGTGTCCCTAAAATATTTTCTGACATTTTAATATTAGACCACATATGCTTTAATCCTAACCTGTGAAGCCTGAAGCATGTGAGGACCGTGGTACAGAGAACAATCATAATAATCTGTATATTATCTAACCACACATCCAACAGTCACCAGAAGGAACAGAAGACACCTTTGTATGGAGTAAATGTATGCTCACCTGTTGGCTGTGTGGCTGGCCTGTCTTTTGGAGAGTGACTCCAACAATCCCTGTAGTCATTTGTACCCTCTGTCAGGTGTTACTCAGCCTGTGCCTGCTTCTTATTAAGTGACAACAGTCTGTGGCCATCCTTTCTCTGCAACTAATGTCAGTGCCACACAGCTTAAACCTGAGTTTAGCTGTCACTTGGAAGGTTTTTCGGTTTCCCTGTGGGAACTTGCCAAGTTCTCCTGTGCAGTCAGTCTCTTTTCACCACAAGCTCAATGGTCAGTCACCACTCCATCTTGACAACGTGTTAGTAAAACACTCTCGTAGTACTGCGTGTCGCACAGTCTTTACGTGAGGTGGATCCTGCTGTCTTCATCTCACAGATAAGTGACCCGAGACTATCAGGGTTTTACAGCCCGTACATAGAAAAGCATAGCAGCGTGGTGTCAGAAGCCGTTCCTAGATTGCCTTTTCTTAGGGTAAAACTTACTGGGGGGAAGAAAACAAATGGATGTGTGAAGAGCTCTTCCTGTATCCGCTGGTCTGCCTCTCCTTGATGGTCTAAGGAGAACAGAAAAGGAAGGTTTTGCTCTGTTGGTCCAAATGAGTAACACAGCCCACCACACATTTCATACAGCAACCGTTAGGAGTGATCTGTGTGAGAGTGTGGTAGTCACAGGACCTGGAAACCTAACAGGAACTCACTGAACACCGTCCAAACATCTTCCTTTTGAAATTGCTTAGTAGATACTATATCAAAGAAATGATTGTACGCTTGAGAATACCTAATGTATAAAAGGAGCTGGTATCTAAAAAGAAAAGTGAGTACAATTATATGGTGAACTCTTATTTTAAGAATACCTTGCTCCTGTTCCTAAATGAAATGCTTCTAAAGTAAACATAGACATAGTCTTATGAGAGCCAAGAACTTGGGATTGTGCCTCAGCATGTAAATTGACCATATGGCACTTTGTGACATTAAATTTGCATTAATTCTTTGGATCTCAGTTTTATCATCTGCAAAGGAAGTGTGACTAGCTGATTGTTGAGAAGGCTTAGGGGTAAGGATGTAGCTCGGTGACAGTACTCTCTCAGCGTGCCTGAAAGGGAGTTCAGTTCTTTCTAGAACAAATGACAGTGAGAGTGAAGAAGAGGAGGCTTAAAATAGCTTCTTTGCTGAGATACTGACCCAAGGAACCTGTCTTCGTGGTTTGCAGTGAATTTCCACACCTATCCAGTATTTTCTTTCAAATGCTTAAATATCTATTACACCGTACTACTGCTTATCTGAGTAGTCCAGGAGTTAAGCTGTTTGAGTATGCCAGAAAGAAAACTGGCTGGCTAACACTTTCCCCAACTCCTCAGTATATCAGTGTGGAAGACAGCAGTGGCAGGATCACGCCCAACAGAAGATAAATCCCAAAGCCAAGGATAGCTGCTTTGTCTAAGAGCAAAGTATCTGAGGTCTGCACATAAGCCTGGGAGAGCAAAAATAACTGGAAAACAGTCCACATGCTCTCCAAAGCAGGTCTTCCAAATGTAGTTAGTTATTATTCTCTAATACTGTTGCTTTATCTCTTGGGAATCTCTAAAAACAATGGAACACTCCGCACTTATAAGATACTCTCCATTGTTGGTGCTGTAGATCTGGCCCTTTAGTTAACTTCCAAGACTAGAAAAGGGAATAGGGGACTATACAATAGATGGCGCTGTCTGTCAGCGCTGCGTAGAACCAGCATCGCCTTATACAAAATTTTCATTGTAATCTATCGGTAAACCACCTTCTGCCTCTGCCAACCTCAGCAAACCTGCGTTTCTTAAAGAAGAGCCAAGAATATTTTACTGATAGGATGCAAGCTGTGTGTGTGTGTGTGTGTGTGTGTGTGTGTGTGTGTGTGTTTTGCCTACATGTAAGCATGTGTACCACATCTGTGCTTGGTACTCACTAATGTCAGGTCAGTACATCATATCCCCTTGAACTAAAGTTACAGATGGCTGCAAACTGCTGTGTGGGTGCTAGGAATTGATCCTAGATCCTGGGTCCTCAGTCCTGAGTCCTTTGTCAGAGCAAGTCTCTTAACCACCTACCCATCTCTCCAGCCTACAAGCTGTTCTTCAGCATGAATCTGTTACTGCATGAGCTGACACTACAATCACTGCCTGAAGCAGTGGAAGGTCTTTGGTTAAGGAATGAGAAGGTCAGAGGTTTGGCCTACTTTTCTACAGATTAACATACTTTAAACTTGAGTAGGTTTACTTGGACTCCCATTGGCTCTCTGAACCCTCAGGCAGTGATGCCATGATAGAGCTGTAGTAGTAATGAAAACCTGCAAAGTTTCAGAGTTTTTTACTTCTCACCTTGTATCATCTGTTGTTCTTTCTTCTCCACACTGAGCAGTACTGCTGCAGAATATGTGAGCAGTTTAGCCTGCAGCCCTTCACTGCATAGCTCTTCTTCCCCCACAGCCAGCTCCACAGCCTGCCCCCTCCTTGTCATTTCCCTCAGAAGGTAGAGAAAAACTGTGACGGCAGACAGTAACCTGTCATCCTGCTTTCCGCCTACTCTCCCAGATATGATTCTCCCATCATTCTCTGCTTTCATCACCCCCCAACACACACAAAGAACAAAAACATGTTGTGAAAATAGACCTGTTGTATAATTCAGATATCACTGTACCCGTTACAGGTATACTGGTATGGTAAGTAGGGAAGTTCTATCTGACACATGACTGTATTTCCATCCCTGGAGATCCCAATGTAGTTACCTGAGTTTGACATTAGTCAGCAGCTGCCAAACCTCCAGACAGCTGATAAGTTACGTGAGCCCTGCTCTGCTCCTTGCAGAGTCGATTTTGCTAGTCTGGTGAATACACTGAATTATGCTTATCTCTTAACTTTTATTTCTACTGTTCTCTGGATGCCAAACAGAAAGTAAGCCACTCCGACAAAAAGGAGGGTCTCTCCACAAGAGCATAGCCAGAAGGCAGAGTATATATACACAGCAATTACTCAAAAATCAAATTCCAAAAAAAGGAGCATAAATGCATGGACAAGAGTAAACCAGCATATGTTATAGTCACTAAACTTTAACTCAACTCAAAGTGTCACATATTTCTTCAGACCTGCCTCACTGCCAGCTTTTGTACCCTCATCAATTATTGCAGTGTGACAAGAAACCTACATCACAGGTGAATGGAAGAAGTCTTGCTTTATTTTTACTGGTACAAAATTTAATGATAACTACTTTCTTCTATTTCTTCTTTTTGATAGCTGTTGTTCACCCAATAACTTCAAATAGGTTTTTGGTGTGTGTGTGTGTGTGTGTGTGTGTGTGTGTGTGTGTGTGTGTGTGTACACATCTGTTTTTAAAATATTTTCTTGCCTGTTTGGTTCTGTTATTTGTAATAGATAATGAATGCATTTTTCATTTCCTAAAACTTTATTACACCACTTGAAGCTTAGCTCCATGTATTTTTCAGTGGCAGCATAAACACATCACCATGTTTTAAACAGCCTTATATATTATAGTTCTGTGACTCAGAACTCTGCAGGGGGTGGGGAATGTTCAATACAAAGATAGGTCTTACCACTAACAGGAAACAGTGAAAATTTCTAAAGTTTATTCTTTTTTTTTTTTATTTAACCTTATTTTACTCACTTAGAATGCTCAATAACAAGCTGGGTTTGGTGTACATTTGTAATCCTAGCACTCAGGAGGCAGAGCAGGAAGACCAATCTGTGCAACAAAGTAGGAATTAGCCTTAAATAAATGAGTAAATAAATAAACAAACATCATATCTCATGCCTTAATCCCAGGACACAGGGAGCTGAAGCAGGACAATTGCTGTAAGTTCTGTGTGAGCCTGTACTGTATATATAATAAAATCTGCCAACTTGATAATGCTCTGTCTCAAAGTAAAATGCTCAGTTATGCGTTTTTAATACATTCAAAGGTTGTGTCACAGTCACCATAACTTAATTTTAGACCATTGACTCCACTAAAAGAAACTTGTGTCTCTCAGTAGTAAATCCCTGCTTTCCTTCAAACTCCCTATTTTCTTCCTAGAAGCCCCTACCTTACCTATCAGTATGGATTTCTCCGTCTGAGCATTTTATGTAAATAGAAACACATACTTGAAATTTGTGGAGTTGATGTGGTAGCCTCTGTGCTGTAGCAGGTGTGTATCTCGGTCTCTGTCGCCATCAAGTAGTAGCACATTCCATCCGTTCATTGATGGACAGCTGACTTGCTTTTACTTTGAAAGTCATGTTTCTCAGGACATTGATATGCAGATTTCTATTTAGACACATGGTTTTTTACTTCACTTGGGTTATGTAGTTAGAAATTAATTGCTGGGTTATAGAACAAAATGGAATGTATTATTCCTTTAGTCTATAAAGCAGTGGTTTTCAACCTGTGGTTCACAACCACTCTGAGGGACAAGCAGTTCTTTCACAGGGGTCACTTTAGACAATCAGAAAGCTGATGTTTATATTATGATTCCTAATAACTAGCAAAATTACAGTTATGAAATAACAATGAAAATAATGTTATGGTTGGGGGTCACACAACATGAGGAACTGTATTAATGTTGCAGCATTAGGAAGGTTGAGATGCACTGGTCAAGAGTTTTATGATTTTCTGATTAAACATTGCCTCTTTTTAATTCAGATGTGGATGCCAACAGAGAGCTACCCCTCACCCAAGCACCTTCATCCCACTCTTCTATTGCCAGTGGAAGCTGTCCAGGAACTCCAGAAATGCGCAGGCGGCAGGAGGAAGCCATGCGGAGACTTGCCTCACAGGTACAACAGGATTCCCAAATTGGGGGCCTGCGAGTTCCATTTTAGCACCAAAGCAAAGGTAGGGAGACTCTTAGAAAAGAGAACAAAAATGTGCAAAGGAATTCATGAAAACATGAAGAAAAGTTCCTCTTTTTACTTTTTTTTGGGGGGGGGAGGTGGTGTTCTATTTTTTTTTTTTTTAATATTCTGATGGGATTAGAACTTTCAAGACTTAGAAGCAAAGTCTTCTAGTAAGTAAATAAGGGCTTTAGATAGTTTAGTCAAAGTCACGGTATAAATAAATGATAGTTTTATTATTTGCTCAGAGCTCCTCCTGCTATACCATATCGTCCATAATATTTTTATTTAAATGTCCTATCATTTTCAAAATAACATATGCACATAGGAAAGCGAATAATGTTCAGAACTCACAGTTGACGTCTTTACCCAACCCATCACCCCCAAGAAGCTGGACATCCCAGTCTCTTTTGATAAGAGTTCACCAACATTATCTTCTCTTCTAACCTTTTCAGTAAATGAATTTTTTCTCTCATAGTTTTAATATATAATAGCTCTCTCTTTTTCTGCAGTTACTCCCTTGTTTATAAAGCATTTTTCCTCTAGTTTTCCCTCTCCTTCCTTTCTTACCCTCTGAACTGCCACCCATGGGGTTGTCGGGAGTGCATGTGAGAGAGAGAGATCTCATGTGGACAAGTTTGACTATACAGAGGGCCTTTAGATGATCCATCCCTTATTGGAAATACCCAGAAGTCACTGCCTGTATGTTTTAGGGGATTTCTTTTTTAAATTGTTCACATCCTTTATCAAAGAATTCTCCAGCCTTTTAACTGGAAATATAGATACTGAATGCCAACATTCCAGTGCTGGGCAGAATATAACTAGGGTTTCAATAGACCATGCTGAAAGCCCTTGTTTTCAGATCTGCACACAATATGTACTTTGCCCTGTGTTTAGTATTCCAAAATTTAAATTCTCTCAGTGACTCTAGTCAGTATTGTCTCTTTTCTGTGGATACTGAGAAGGTAGTCACCTGGGTAGGAAATTCTGATCTAGGTCCCCTTTCTTTTCTTCATCCTCCAGAGTACCTAGTACTTGTGATGATTCTTGTGCTTCTCTGAAGTTTTACAAGTGGGCTGTACAATTACAAATTTCCTCATTAAAATCCATTCTGAGCAAGGCACAGTGGCTCTTAATCTCAGCACTTAGGGGGCTGAGACAGGAAGGCTTCTCCGAGTCAGGATGTCAGTCATTCCTGTTAGTAAAAGTAAGTGCTTGAACAGGTTTCCAGAACAGACACAGAGTTCCCTCATATTCATTGCCAACTCATTGTGACTGTAGAAGTTATCTCTGCTTTCTTCTAAACATGCTGCCCAACATGTTCTTTAGAATAATTTAAAGACAGAAATAGATAAATGTTGACGAGATTTCAGCATTCTATCAAGTTACTCATTTAGAATGTGAGCTTGGAACCCATGCTCAATAACCCAGTCATGCAGCACAACTGGTCTCTGCATTGTCTGGTCTACATTCTCAGAGTGGGAGAGGACAGTACTCAAATAAGTACATCATACATGCGATGGCGCTAAGAAAAGAAAAGAAAAGATATCCTATCTCTGTGCTGTGTTGCCTCTTACCAAAGAAAGAAATCCCAATACATTTACTGTCTATATTTGAAAAGTTTAAGTATAATAAGTAAAATATTAGTGACTGTTTATCCTTTCTTAAGGAATGATCACATTCTAAATTCTAGATTATGTCTGCTTTAAACAAAATATAAATAAGTTTGTTTATGCCTTGAGATGGGATGTTTTTAATTTTTATTAAACATTGTACAATAAGTTTCCCCTTAAACGATATTAATGTTTATATTCAAAAAGTTAAATATTGTTTAAGTTGGAAATCAGTAACTATATTTACTTTTAAAATATTTTTAAAATTTTAGAATTCTTTTTTTTTCTTCTTTTTTTCTTTTTTTTTTATTAACTTGCATATTTCTTATACACATTTCGTGTGTTATTCCCTTTCCCGGTTTCCGGGTAAACATTCCCTTCTCCCATCCCCTTCTTTATGGGTGTTCCTCTCCCACCCCTCCCCCCATTGCTGCCCTCTCGCCAACAGTCTAGTTCACTAGGGGTTCAGTCTTAGCAGGACCCAGGGCTTCCCCTTCCACTGGTGCTCTTACTAGGATATTCATTGCAACCTACCAGGTCAGAGTCCAGGGTCAGTCCATGTATAGTCTTTGGGTGGTGGCTTAGTCCCTGGAAGCTCTGGTTGCTTGGCATTGTTGTACATATGGGGTCTCGAGCCCCTTCAAGCTCTTCCAGTTCTTTCTCTGATTCCTTCAACGGGGGTCCCATTCTCAGTTCAGTGGTTTGCTGCTGGCATTCGCCTCTGTATTTGCTGTATTCTGGCTGTGTCTCTCAGGAGCGATCTACACTTCTGCACTTCTTTGCTTCATCCATCTTGTCTAATTGGGTGGCTGTATATATATGGGCCACATGTGGGGCAGGCTCTGAATGGGTGTCCCTTCAGTCTCTGTTTTAATCTTTGCCTCTCTCTTCCCTGCCAAGGGTATTCTTGTTCCCCTTTTAAAGAAGGAGTGAAGCATTCACATTTTGATCCTCCGTCTTGAGTTTCATTAGTTCTAGGCATCTAGGGTAATTCAAGCATTTGGGCTAATAGCCACTTATCAATGAGTGCATACCATGTATGTCTTTCTGTGATTGGGTTAGCTCACTCAGGATGATATTTTCCAGTTCCAACCATTTGCCTATGAATTTCATAAAGTCGTTGTTTTTGATAGCTGAGTAATATTCCATTGTGTAGATGTGCCACATTTTCTGTATCCATTCCTCTGTTGAAGGGCATCTGGGTTCTTTCCAGCTTCTGGCTATTACAAATAAGGCTGCGATGAACATAGTGGAGCACGTGTCTTTTTTATATGTTGGGGCATCTTTTGGGTATATGCCCAAGAAAGGTATAGCTGGATCCTCAGGTAGTTCAATGTCCAATTTTCTGAGGAACCTCCAGACTGATTTCCAGAATGGTTGTACCAGTCTGCAATCCCACCAACAATGAACTTACAAATACATTTTTTATGTGAGGATGAAGCATGTTTAAGTTTATGCTAACCTTTGTATAAGAAGTGGCTCCTGGTTGACACATGAATAGTATCCTAGCAATTATGCACATTATAGTTTGGCTGTAGAAGCTTGTGCTATGGGGGCACAGAGCAGAAGCCAGCAGTCTAGCTTTTCACCATAACAAACCAGGAAGTGGACATCTGACTTTCGAATGTGATTCTCAAGTCAGTATTTTTTTTTTTTTATATCAAGAGCCTCTTGGTTTGAGAATCCTTGGTATCAATTCCACTACATCAGTAATTACTACTGGTATTTCATAGTTTTCTTGCTGCTTATTGGTGGAGGTCACTGGAGAGTTGGTCAGAACTTTGAAACAGTCCTGTTTGCTGAAGAAACACTTTTCACTTGGATTATAAGAGATTTTGCTAAATCAGCATGTTAGTTGCGTCTCCAGTTGGCATTGTGGTGTCTTCTGAATGTAATCAGTGCAGAGGCACAGAGATTCACTGAAAGCCTTTCCTGTATGTATAAATTCACCTAGAATAAAAGTGGGTTTTCCAGGTAGAATTAATGTGTAGAATAGAATGTGTACATAATGTGTAGAGTTAATAGGACAGTTAACAGAACAGCAACACACTGGCTTCTGTTTACTGAATTTGTAATAAGTGTAAGGACGCTGGATATTTAGGACTTTGTTTTGTTTGCTTCAGTGTATCTTAACCTTATATGGTAGTCATTCTTATCTCCATTTTATACATGAGAAAATGTTGATTCCCATGACTATTTTTCCAGAGCTATGCTGTTAATAGATAACAGAACTAGGATTCAGAGCCTCTGTATACCTCTGTAGGAATATTATCATTGTCTTCATTCTGTAAAAGATGGGACAGGTACTCAGGTCCTTGCATCTTTAACCACTGCCGCTCTTCTAGTGACAAGAAGAATCTTTGCTGAGCCTTCTTTTAGAAATTCTATCAATCTTTGAATGTGCCTTCACAAAAAGAAAATTATGAAATTTCACCTTTTGATGATCTCAAAAACAAAAAGGTTTCTATATGGCTAGCAGCTCTCATCATATATGTCTGTGTTTAGTCTTTAAATTAAAAAGGTAATTCTGGATCCCCTATGTGGGTCTAGGAACTGAACCCTGATCCTCTATCAGAGCAGCCAGTGCTCTTAACCACTGAGTCATCTTTCCTGCCCTCTAAGACTCTGAATAGTGGGACTGGCACATCAACGTAGGCACAAAACCTTCTCCTTATAATGCATCCTGCATACAAGACATGCTGGTGCAGTGGTGGCATAGGACATGCGGGGTGGCCAACCCATGACTGCTCTGACTTGAGGCCCATACCTATCACTGTTTGGATGGCCAGGACCCAGCATAGAACCAAATTTGACTGACCAAAAATTAAAGTCAATGAAATGATTTCTAATGTTAGGAGCAGATACAGAGACCCACAGCCAAACACTAGGTGAAGCCAGGGGAACCCCAAAGAGGAGGGGGAGGAAGGATTCTAGAAGCCAGAGGGGTCAAGGACACCACAAGAACACAGCCCACAGAATCAACTAAGCAGGACTTATAGGGACTCCTGAGACTGAAGCAGCAAGCACGGACCCTCTATGTCCGAACTATGTCCTCTGCATATCTGGCATGGTTGTATAGCTTGGTGTTTTTGTGGGACCCCTTATAGCGGGACTAGGAGCTATCTCTTTTCTTCTGTGCTTAGGACCCTTTTCCTCCTACTGGGTCACCCAGACAGTCTTGGTAAGAGGTGTATGCCTGGTCTTGTTATACTTTGTTATGCCATGGAGAAGAAGTGAATCTAGGGAAAGGGGAGGTTTGGGGGAGCGGTTGGCTGGAAGGAGTGGAGGTAGAGGAAATTGTGGTCAGGATGTAATGTATGTAAATAATTAAAGTTCTTTTTAAAAGCAACTAACAAACACACACACAAGAAGATAATGCATATGAAATAAGCTAATTAGGGAAACTACTTTTAAGATATGGAGACACAAAAGCTTGGGTGTTTTTTTTTTCCCCAAAAAGAATCTTTATGTAAGAAAGAACTCAGTGTTCTTGCCAGTCCTGTTCTGCATAAGGAAAATGTCAAGTGACCGTGGTCCCTGGAAGTGGTATAGCAACTGGTAAAGCCATCATCAACTGCAGCCGTCATATGGCAATGTGGTGACGTTAAACAAACTGACCCTAATATGGGCAGGAGAGAGAGAGAGAGAGAGAGAGAGAGAGAGAGAGAGAGAGAGAGAGAGAGAGAGAATGAATGAATATAAGAATATATTACATGCAAGGCAGTGACCTGAAGTTAAATTAGTATTAGTGTGAGAACATTGTGGACAAATGAGATCTAAGTCAAGCAGCAAGTAACCTATAAATAATGTTTTCATGTCTCTAGGGGCTTTAGCTTCTAAAATTAACAATGACCCAAATTTCTTCTACATTCGGGATACCAGTATGAGAAAACAACCTTACTGTATACTTGTCAGCTTCAGTTTTGTTATTTGTTAGTTTTTACTTAGTATTTTTCTATTGAATGGGTCATTGCTGAGCTGTTAGCCACCATTGTTTTAAAGATTTATTTATTCTATGTGCTCACTAGCTGTCTTCAGACACACCAGAAGAGGGCATCGGATCCCATTACAGATGGTTGTGAGCCACCATGTGGTTGCTGGGATTTGAACTCAGGACCTCTGGAAAAGCAGACAATGCTCTTAACCACTGAGCCATCTCTCCAGCCTCTTATCCCCGACTTTTAACACAGTGATTTTAGCACATAAATTTGTGTTAAATGAATGAAGAAATTTCAAACTCTTCCCTATACTAAAATCCAAATAGCCCTTCTCTTCTTGCAATTAGTGAAGTTCAAATTACTTTACTAAAAGAAACAAACTTCACACGAGCTAAAGATGGTGGTACCTTCTATGATCCTAGCATTCAGGAGGCTGAGACAGGAGGATCAGGAGTTCAGGCCAGTCAAGACTAGGTACGGAGGCTTCATCTTGTCAGGGAGGAGGACTCATCTGAGAGCTAGAAATGTAAATCAATGGCAGAGTGCTTATTTTAATGCAAAGGGCCCTGGGTTCAATTCCCAACACTGAAAAGGTTATTAAATATCCTTGTGTTTCCAAGTTTACATGTGTATATATACATATACATACACATATACAAAAATGTACATATGAATGTGTGATTTTATGTAATCACATATATATATATATGTATGTATAGTTTATACTTCATCCTAAAATAGTTCACTGCAACATACTATATGCAAAGGGATAGATAGTTCTTTGTTTCTGTGGGATTCTAAATAACAAATGTAGAAGAAGGGAAACTGAAAAATCACCAAACATCATAGTTATTAATTCTGCAGAAAACATCCACTGTACATAGAGAGTTAATGGGCGTTCAGAGAGAAGCGGGGCCTGTATTATTTCCAAATAATCTCTTCTAAGGTACTTTTAATCACCGAAAGAACAATAGCAGCTTTGCAGTGGCAGTCTTAACCTGAACTAAGTAAAGCAGGACACCCTCACCAGTGACAAGCCATGCTGGCACTGAGAACCCTCTGGCTTGATCGATCAAGGACACAACACTTTTTATGCTATTCTTCCCAAGAAGACATCTCTGAACATCAGATAGACCCAAACTCAAAGACATTCAGCAAAATAACCAGTCAGTCTTTGAAAACATCAATGTTGTGGAAAATGACAGATGAAAGGAGACTAAAGGGAAATAACTAAATATTATGCGGGTCCTGGATGGGTCTTGAGCAGGAAAGGACCTAGTGGACACACTAACTTTTCAGTAATAATAGATAAGATTACTAAGTGTTGTTTAGAGTTTTAGGTAAAATTATTTTATGTTAATTTACTGGCTTTCATAATTATGATTATATAAAATACTAATAAAGGAGGCTGGGTGAGGAATAAATGGAAGCTCTGTGTACTACTTTTGCAACATTTCTGTAAGTCTAAAATGAGTCCAAGTTAAAAAATAAAAGTCTTGTTGCTTTAAAAGAAAATGAAGGGGGGAAAAAGGAGGAAGAGAAGGTAGGGCGGTAAACTGGAAAATTACTGAAATAACCCAAGCCTGGGAATTATTTTTAGCCTCCAATTCCAGAGTGAAGATTAGAATCCGAGTTAAGAGAGTAAAGGAAGATAAAGTAGTTATTTACAATGAGCCTTCAGATTTCTAGAAATACTAAAGTAGCTTGTGTGGTGGTAGCTCACGTTTTATTTTTTTGTGATGGGTGTTTTGCCTGCATGTTTGTGCTCCAACTGATTTGCTGTTATGTAAGGAGACCAGAAGAGGGCATCTTAGGAACCAGTGCTATAGACAGCTCTGAGTAACTGTATGCATGTTGGGAACTGAACTCAGAACCTTGGGAAGAGCAGCCAGGGCTCTTAACCACTAACTAAACATCTCTCTTACCCCAGTGACCCACACTTTAATCTCTGCATACAGGAGACAGATAAAGGAGGATCATCACCATCAGGCCAGTCCCATCTGCCTAGTGATTTCCAGGTTTGCTTGTTTGTTTTCTTAGCTGATTTAACAGTCGAAGGATCATGCTAAAAAGTAAACCCAGCGTAATATACAGCAAACCAGTAGCTAACATTAAACTAAATGGAGAGAACCTTGAAGCACTCCCACTAAAATCAGGGACTAGACAAGGCTGCCCACTCTCTCCCTACTTATTCAATATAGTTCTTGAAGTTCTAGCCAGAGCAATCAGACAACAAAAGGAGATCAAAGGGATACAGATTGGAAAAGAAGAAGTCAAAATATCACTATTTGCAGATGATATGATAGTATATTTAAGTGATCCCAAAAGTTCCACCAGAGAACTACTAAACCTGATAAACAACTTCAGGAAAGTGGCTGGGTATAACATTAACTCAAATAAATCAGTAGCCTTCCTCTACACAAGAGAAACAAGCCAAGAAAGAAATTAGGGAAACAACACCCTTCATAATAGTCCCAAATAATATAAAATACCTCAATGTGTCTTTAACCAAGCAAGTGAAAGATCTGTATGATAAGAACTTCAAGCCTCTGAAGAAAGAACTTGAAGAAGATCTCAGAAGATGGAAAGATCTCCCATGCTCATGGCTTGGCAGGATTAATATAGTAAAAATGGCCATTTTACCAAAAGCGATCTACAGATTCAATGCAATCCCCATCAAAATACCAATCCAATTCTTCAAAGAGTTAGACAGAACAATTTGCAAATTCATCTGGAATAACAAAAAACCCAGGATAGCTAAAACTATCCTCAACAATAAAAGGACTTCAGGGGGAATCACTATCCCTGAACTCAAGCAGTATTACAGAGCAATAGTGATAAAAACTGCATGGTATTGGTACAGAGACAGACAGATAGACCAGTAGAATAGAATTGAAGACCCAGAAATGAACCCACACACCTATGGTCACTTGATTTTTGACAAAGGAGCCAAAACCATCCAATGGAAAAAAGATAGCATTTTCAGCAAATGGTGCTGGTTCAACTGGGGTCAGCATGTAGAAGAATGCAGATCGATCCATGCTTATCACCCTGTACAAAGCTTAAGTCCAAGTGGATCAAGGACCTCCATGTCAAACCAGATATACTCAAACTAATAGAAGAAAAAGTGGGGAAGCATCTCGAACCCATGGGCACTGGAGAAAATTTCCTGAACAAAACACCAATGGCTTATGATCTAAGATCAAGAATCGACAAATGGGATCTCATTAAACTGCAAAGCTTCTGTAAGGCAAAGGACATTGTTGTTAGGACAAAACGACAACCAACAGATTGGGAAAAGATCTTTACCAATCCTACAACTGATAGAGGGCTTATATCCAAAATATATAAAGAACTCAAGAAGTTAGACTGCAGGGAGACAAATAACCCTATTAAAAAATTGGGTTCAGAGCTAAACAAAGAATTCACAGCTGAGGAATGCCAAATGGCTAAGAAACACCTAAAGAAATGTTCAACATCTTTAGTCATAAGGGAAATGCAAATCAAAACAACCCTGAGATTTCACCTCACACCAGTGAGAATGGCTAAGATCAAAAACTCAGGGGACAGCAAATGCTGGTGAGGATGTGAAGAAAGAGGAACACTCCTCCATTGTTGGTGGGATTGCAGACTGGTACAACCACTCTGGAAATCAGTCTGGAGGTTCCTCAGAAAATTGGACATTGAACTACCTGAGGACCCAGCTATATCTCTCCTAGGCATATACCCAAAAGATACCCCAACATATAACAAAGACACATGCTCCACTATGTTCATTGTGGCCTTATTTATAATAGCCAGAAGCTGGAAAGAACCCAGATGCCCTTCAACAAAGGAATGGATACAGAAAATGTGGTACATCTACACAATGGAATATTATTCAGCTATCAAAAACAATGACTTTATGAAATTCGTAGGCAAATGGTTGGAACTGGAAAATATCATCCTGAGTGTGGTAACCCAATCACAGAGAAACACACATGGTATGCACTCATTGATAAGTGGATATTAGCCCAAATGCTCGAATTACCCTAGATCTCAGAACACATGAACCTCAAGAAGGATGACCAAAATGTGAATGCTTCACTCCTTCTTTAAAAGGGGAACAAGAATACCCTTGGGAAGGAATAGGGAGGCAAAGTTTAGAACAGAGGCAGAAGGAACACCCATCCAGAGCCTGCCCCACATGTGGCCCATACATATACAACCACCAAACTAGGTAAGATAGATGAAGCAAAGTGCAGGCCGACAGGAACCAGATGTAGATCTCTCCTGAGAGACACAGCCAGAATACAGCAAATACATAGGCGAATGCCATCATTAAACCACTGAGCTGAGAACAGGACCCCCACTGAAGGAATCTTAGAAAAGACTGAAAGAGCCTGAAGGGGCCCGAGACCCCATATGAACAACAATGCCAACCAACCAGAGCTTTCAGGGACTAAACCACTACCCAAAGACTATACATGGACTGACACTGGGCTCCAACTGCATAGGTAGCAATGAAGGGCCTAGTAAGAGCACCAGTGGAAGGGGAAGCCCTTGGTCCTGCCAAGACTTAACCCCCAGTGAACGTGATTGTTGGGGGGAGGGCGGTAATGGGGGGAGGATGGGGAGGGGAACAGCCATAAAGAAGGGGAGGGGGAGGGTTAGGGGGATTTTGGCCTGCAAACTGGGAAGGGGAATAACAATCGAAATGTAAATAAGAAATACTCAGGTTAATAAAGATGAAAAAAAATAAGGACCAACAAGGGAATGAAAACATCAAACTTTAGGATTCTTTTAACATGCAGATGTATGCACATATATCCTTATTTATTTATATTATAATCTCTGCATTCATATAAAACTTTGACAACATTAAACTCATGACTGTAAATAGTTCAGTCAAATGGATTTTAGCATATCCTTCTGTTGTATAATTTTGAGCACTCGGTATATGCTAAATATTGTCATGTTTTTCAAAAAAAATAAAATAAAATAAACCCGGTGTATTGAGTGGTCGGTGGGCTTAAGAATATGAGAACTGACCCAAATGAAGAGCTAATGTCACTCTAGAATTTAAAAGATACTAATGTCAGTTGTTATGTTAGCTAGATTTTTTCTGTCCAAATGAATTCTAGACATTCAAAACTGTCTTTCCTTAATATGAGATTAGTGTTCATAGGTGTTCATTTGAAATATAAAATGCTCTATGGTGTGTGAGGATCTGATACTTTTAATACAAGCCTGGAAGATTTGCTGCCACTCAATTCTTTAATAAGGATTACCCAATAAAATAATAACATTTTATTATTTATTGGATATAGGATTAAATCAAAGTTGTCACACACACACACACACACACACACACACACACACACACACACACTTTGGCAGTATCGGTAAGCATTCTGCCACTGAGATCATCTCTAACCCAATCAAATATTTTTTCTTTTCTTTTTTTTTTTTTTCCCAGAGCTGGGGACCGACCAATCAAATATTTTTTAATATTGCATTTAATTTATTTTGTGTGAGCTCAAGTGTCTAGGTCAGAAGATAATATATGGGAGCTCTGAGTCCTAGGCATTGAAATCAGGTCCTCAGGTTTGGCAGCAATCACCTTTAGCATGACAGCATTTTCCCAGTTCCCAATCAAAATACTAATGCTGACCTCTATACTTAAGTATGTGTGGGCTTCCAGCATCCCCTCTGTTCTTCTGTGAAGAAGGAACATAACATTTACTTACTGTCTTCTTTCAAAGAAGTAATGTAATTCTAGTTACTTCAAATATATTTTGTTTAGAATTATTCCAATAAAAATTTTAGATAGTTAACATAAGTAAAATGGGGTGGAAAAATTAATTATGTAAGAAAGACACAGCTTAAAAAAAAGAAAGACACAGCTAAAAATGAGATTAAGACAAGTGATCTTAAGAAATAAGAATCCACCCAGGGAAAGCGTTGTGCCAGTTGGTTTATTAAGGCAGATAGATGGATTCTGAGCCACTTCCAAGAAGCTCTAACTATAGTGAGTATAATAACTTCCTCAAAGTTGTAGAGTGCTATATAAATGTACCTTTTACTGATGAAATGAGAGACTGGGGAAAAGTGCATACATTTGGAATTGCTCCCTGTTTCTATACATAGGAAATGTTTAGGTAATATCAAAGGACAGTTTGGGAGACTGGAGAGGTAACTCAGTGCTTAAGAGCACTGGCTGTTTTTCCAGAGGACCTAGGTTCAATTCCCAGCACCCTCATGGCAGCTAACAACCATCTTTAACTGCAGTTCCAGATGATCTGATGCCCTCTTCTGACCCCAAGAGCACCAGGCATTTTGATACAGGGTCTCACTGAAATTGTAGCTCATGATAAGCTCTGCTACCTTGCAGAGGTCTGTCTGTCTACACCTTCCCAGCACTGATATTACTGACACACAGCTGTTTAGACATGGGTGCTGTCATTTTATCTGACTGAGACAGCTCAGTGCCTAACATAGTTTTCATGGACCTTATATACTTACACATACCACACAGCTCCTTTGAAATGCACAGTTAATAACCTATTTTGAATCACCTTGCAAATCCAAAGATGTTGAGTGGATTTTCTACCAGAATTCTTCAAAGATATCAAGACTTTATCTTTGGAATGCCAAATACTAAAATTAAAAAAGAGACTGCTTTAGAATATATAACTTTAACGCTGACTTGTTAGATGAAACCTCATTAATCCAAGTGCACATCTGAAGGCTTCAGTATGGCAGTGTGGCAGAGTGCTTGGCATTAATTGCAGATGCCTAGCCTCGATTCTCAATACTGGGGAAAAAATCTCCAAGTACACGTATGATTTTTTTGGGGTGGGTGGTTGGGTGGGGGAACACCCTCATAGAAGAGAAGGGGGAGAGGGAATGGGACTAGGGTTTATGGACGGGAAACCAAGAAAGGGGATAACATGTGACATGTAAATTTTAAAAAATCCAATAAAAAATAAAAAAAAAGAAATGCCGTAGTATTTTGCAAGGCATAACAAGATTAAAAAATATGATTTTTAACAAAAGCAGTAAAAGAACCCTTCTTCCAAGTTTCATAATCTTTATCTGTAAAATAATACCCCACTGCATTACATAAAAAGCAAATTATACAAGGCTTGCTGAGCTGAACATTGCCTCCACATATGGAATCAATTGAAGCAAAATATGGTAAGATTCCATGTTGATTCAAAGATCTGTGTCCATGAAGGCAGTAAGTACTGTCTGCACTGTTGACTGAGAGGATGAGGTTTTCCTTTAGGCTGCTAACACTGTCTTTACTAATCACCTAAAGAAAAGTGGAGCTCTAAATACAACCTCTGGTTTCTGGTCCTCCTATGGAATTTGGACTTCTTTGTTTCACTCACAAGCAGTTCCTGTGTGGCTTTAAATATACACTAACATCTCCGTATTATTTGATTTCATTTATGTTCAATGAGAAAGATTTTTAACTGTTTAAAAGAGTTGACATTTACAGAATGTATTAAAGAGACGACCACACTTACAAATTAGGTTTTTTTCAGAATAGAACTCCTCTGTGGTAAACTTGTCTAAGAGGTAACTGAAGAGCAGCATTCCCAGTACACACGTGAGTGCTATTAGGATGTCCAAGTTACCTATAGGCACAAAGCTAGTTGCTGAAATGAGCACACAGCACGGTGATGGTGGTGCTGATTAAGACGAGTGTGGAAGTGGGGGTGACCATGAGGAGGAGGGGGACAGTGGTGACCATGAGGAGGGGGAGAGTGGTAGTGAGCATAAGGAGAAGGAGGGCAATGGTGACATGAGGGGGAGGAGGAGGAGGGTGGAATCCACTAATGCCATTACCCTCTTGACTGTGTTCTGAGCACCTTGTCAGATTCTTTCCATAAATCAAGCTGAATCTCTCCTGCTGATGCCATGGTTTCTACAGTATATCATCACTTTTCTTGGCAGTAATAAGCCTGAAGAGTGATCTATATTAAAGTCACTCTCTGTGCTAGGCATGATTGTCTACTCTGGAGGCGGAGGCAGAAGGACCAGGAGTTGTAGGCGAGCCTGGGCTACATTAGTGCAGCCCTATCAAAAAGAAGACGCTCTTTTTTGCACTTGCACTTGAGACAAAAAGAAAAACCATAACAGATGATATGGAGTAATTCTGTGCAACTCTTAACAAACAGCTTAAACCAACCAGCCAGACGGTCAGCCAGACGGCTAGCCAGAAGCCCAGAACCTAAACATTATTAAGACTCCTAAACTCTGAGAATTTTATAGGCTCATCTTTTTAAAAAAATAAGATTATATCAAAAATTGATGTGAGCATGTGTATCTCTAGAGAGTAACATGATTTTCTTCATTGTATTAGTTCCAATGCTTTGTTACAAGAGTAGACTTTTCTATACTACTGTGTTGAATAAATGTTAGCAATATTAATGTCCGTCTTCCTTCTCAGTCTTGCTTCCTGTCTCTTATAATCCAGAAGGACTATCCCATTTTTATTTATACACTTTAATTTTAGGTTGTTAGAATATATACATACATTATGTCTAATTTTTGACTGTGTATAAATTATACAGTTGTGTTAGTGGCTTCTATTTTTATTTGAAAGAAAATTTGAGAAAATGGAAAAACCAAAGGCGGTGTTAGGGTCTGGTCATATGTAACCAGAGCTGCTAACAAGCCTGCGTGCAATCTCATCTTTCCATAGGTGGTTGCCTATCACTATTGCCAAGCAGACAATGCCTACACCTGCCTGGTACCAGAATTTGTCCACAATGTTGCTGCCCTGCTCTGCCGCTCACCTCAGCTGACCGCTTACCGGGAGCAGCTTCTTCGGGAGCCTCACCTGCAGAGCATGCTAAGCCTCCGGTCCTGTGTCCAAGACCCCATGGCCTCCTTCCGAAGAGGAGTCCTAGAGCCCTTGGAGAACCTCCATAAAGGTATAATTAAGGTTCGAAGGAGCTGTGGTCCCTTGGATTGTGATATAGAAGTGGGTACCAAAACTAAATGTTCTGTAGCTGATGTCTACACATAATAATTTCCAGAAGAGTTTTTCTGGGTAGAGTGTGATAGTGCACAGATGTAGTCCTAGCACTTGGAAGAGGCTGGAGTAGGTGGACTGCTTGAATCCAGGAAGTGAAAACAAACCTAGGCATTGTAGCAGGACCCTATTTCAAATCAACAAATCCCTGTAGAAACTGATCCCTCCTCCTTCCTTTGTAAAAGTTCTTATTTTAATTTCCAAATGATTTTGGTTTTCTTTTAGTAAAGGTAGTAAAGCTTCTAATCCTTTCTGTGGAATTAGAATCAATCAATAAATTTGCAGCCCCATCTTACTGTTTCAGAGTCTCTATGACTGGAAACCCTACAGTTAGAAATTATCAGCAGTATATTTATTATGACATGGTTCATACCTCAGTATTTTACACTAGAAATCTCTTAACTGTTCACTCGAATGGTATGTAAAAAGGCACGTGGACATTTTGTGGTTCATGAATTGTATCAGAAAAGCCAGTGTTTTTAATGAAAATGAAAGTGTGGGATCCGCCTCCCTCTCGTGCTCACTCAGGCCTGCTCTTCCTCTCTCTTTACAGCCCTGGCATTCACTGAAGCCTAAGCACAGTCATCTCCTTAAACCTCTCTCCACTACACATTTTTTCACATTTTTAAATTTTTACATTTAGTGTGGACAGGCAGGTTGATGTGGAGGATTGCATACATGGTACACACTTGAATGTACACTTCCACATGTACAGAGGCCAGAGGAAGAGGCTGTGTCTTCCTCTGTAGCTCTCTTCCTTAATTGTCTTAACACAGGGTCTCTCAGCGACTGGCCATTGAGCTCCTGAGTCTTCCTGTCTCTGCCCCCACCCCCAGCATTGGAGTTAGAGCCATGTGCAGCCATGCCCAGCTCCTGTGCTTGGGATTCCAGCTCTTGCACAGAACTCCTACCCACTGGGCCATCCCTCCACCCTCCTCTATACTATCATTATTACCATTATTATTACTATTGCTATTGCTTTTATTACTGTTACTACTACTACTATTATTACTGTTATTATTACATTTTACTTACTTATTTTGTGTGGGTATACTTATACCACAGCTTGTATGTGGTGATCAGAGAGAGCCTGTGAGAATCAGTTCTGTTGTCCTACTGTGTGGGTCTCAGGAATCAAACTGGTCATCAGGTATAGAAGCAGGTCCCTTTACCCACTAAGCCACTGAGACCCACTGAGTCTCGCTCCACTTGTTTTTGTCAGCACTGGAAGTCAAACAGAGTAATAATGATTAAGTATCTCAGTTGTGCTACTCAACACACTAGTATGTATGTGTGTGTGTGTGTGTGTGTGTGTATGTATGTGTATGTATGTGTGTGTGTATGTATGTGTATGTAAAATCTTAAAATTTAACTTGTGTTCATCTTTTATCATTCATACCCATCTTTTCACCTTGAACATGGTAGATATTTCAGGAAATACATTTTGAATAGAGGTATTAAGGAGAAACAACTCATATGCATGGGTTTGGTTTGGTTTGATTTGATTTGATTTGATTGTTTTGAGACAGGGTCTCTCTTTATAGCTTTGGCTGTCCTAGAGCTCACAATATAGATCAGGCTGGCCTCAGACTTACAGAGATCCACCTGCCTCTGGCTCCCTAGTGCTGGTTTAAAGGCTCGGTGTCACAGCCCAGTGATGCATGGGTATTTTAAAAGGGCAGTGATACAAAAAGCTATGCCCTGTAGGTGTTCAAAGACAATATACAGATGCTTGCTGAGTCTGCACCAAATTCTCAACCATATTATTTTACTGTAAGATATATCTACTCATTTATTTCTCTGTCCCTTTACATATCCCTATTAATAGAACTCTAAATTCAATTGCTTCATCTTATTCTGGGGGTTTCTACTCACTCTTAAAGTTATAATCAGCAGTTGGAAAAACAATTTACAAATGTTAAAAATTGTTTAATCAAACCAAAAGAAAAAAATTTAAAAAAATTAGGTAGATCATATTAAGGAATTAGTTGTAAAATATCAATGAAGTAAGTAAATCAGAATGCCGAAACTCTCAGACTGAATAAAGAATACAATCTGATCCATAACTGTCTTCATAGTTACTCAATTATCACACCATTGAAAATGAAAGAATAGAAAAGCAATGAGTAAAACATAACCATAAGAAATCTAGAGTAGTTTGTTAGTGTCAGAATAGACTTTTAAACAACCAATATATTAGTAAAAGCAACTAGTAGACATGAATCCACATTATGTACCTAGAATCAGGGTTCTGGAATCATGAATCAAAAACTCATCAAAGAGCCTAATAAACAAAGCCCAGTTAGGGATGGGTATTTAAATGCTTCTTGGTAACTATTGAAACAAGTAGACGAAAAAAGTAAAGGTATAGATTTGAACAATATTATCAGCCAACTCGCACTGGTTGATACTTACAGAATATTACCTAATAAATACAAAATATATATTTTCTTCAAGAAAACATAAACTCTATTCTGAACTATAGAACATCTCAAATTTTCTAAAAGTTATCTAAGGATGGTATTCCATGTCAAAAATCCCAGCACTTAGGGTGCTGAGATGAGAGGACTGTGAGTTCAAGACTAGGTTAGACTACATAGTGAGGTCCTGCCTCTAAAACAACAAAAATGAAAGTTAAAATATCAGTCTAGGGAGCTAGCTTAGTCTGTAATGTACAAGGACCTAAGATTGATAAATAGTACCTTTATAAGAAAAGGGAGGGAGGGAGGAGGGAGGAGGGAGGAAGGAAGGAAGGAAGGAAGGAAGGAAGGAAGGAAGGAAGGAAGGAAGGAAGGAAGGAAGGAGGCAGGCAGGCAGGCAGGCAGGCAGGCAGGCAGGCAGGCACACACACACACACACTTTTAATCCCACTGTTGGGAAAAAGGAAACAGGTGAGTCACGAGGGCTCACTAGACAGTGTCCTGGCCTATGTGGCAAGTCCCTGGCCAATAAGACAGCTTGTCTCTCAAAAAAAAAAAAAAAAAAAAAAGGCAGCAGCACCTCAGGGAGCAAAGCTGAGTTGTTACAGTGAACAGTGGTACACTGTAGGCATGAAAAGCCCGAGAAAGTAAATACCACAGCAGAATTGTCTAAAACAACGGAATTAAATTAGAAATCCGTAACAATATAATCTTCAATATGTATAGGTGAACCTACTTCTAAATAACCTATAGGTTAAAGAGCAGGTCATGCAGACAGTGTCCTATATGTCAAAATGAATAATATAAAATAACTTGTGTGAGTTTGGTTTTTATTGGATATTTTTTATTTAGATTTCAAATGTTATCCCCTTTCTCGGTTTCCCATCCATAAACCTACTGTTCTATCCTCCCACCCCCTTCTTCTATGAGGGTGCTCCCACCCATCCACCCACCCCTTCCCGCCTCTGACCCTGACATTCCCCTAAACTGGGTGGTCAAGCCTTGGGAAGACCAAGGGCTAGGAATTTTCTTCAATGACAGAAATGTTTTTTCAATTTGGTCAGGTATTTAGTTGCATGATTATATAGAGTTACCAACTTATCAGAGTGTATGGCTGAAATGTCCTTCATTATCATATATACATTTTATTCTCAGGTAACTAGAGTTTTCCCCCCAGGAAAATTTTATGGAAAATACTTTTCAGCTCATACTCAGGAATTAGATCATTAATAACTCACTTCTCCTTTAAAAGAAAAAAGACAGTATTTTCCAAAAGTTTTGAAGATTCCAATAGTATGAAGCTTCCCAGTAAGCATTTGCTTCTGCCACTGAGATGAACAAGAGGACAGGAGTGCCACCCCTAAAGGGAGGTGACTGAGGGACAGATTTGCCTGTGGATCTGTGAGAGGCGTCTGTGTAGAAGCACACTGACTGACTAAGGCTGCTGCGATTTCATCTCTAGCTGCTTCCTCTTCCCATTCAGTGTCTGAGCATCATTTATCCCAGGCACCTATGTACAGTCTACTAGCACAGGGACTACTGGGGAAGACTCCAAAGACACACTAAAGGTTTATGTAAGCAGAGGCAACGAGGGGCACCCAGGGAATGTTATTCATAGCGATTAAAACAAGATTAAAAGCTCGGGAAACTTTTCCAGTGAGTGACTCCTCAGCCAGAGCAGTGACTCATACTTTAAAAGTCTTAAATTAGTCCATGACAAAATAAGAAATGAGATTATCTATAATTTGAGTGGTTATAGACACAGTCTTTAAAAGTATATAAAAGTTAATATATTTATTTTTAATTAAATTATTTTCTAATATAAATGGCTTTTATTTGGGGGCATGAGAAGTGGAGTTGAGAAGAGAATAGAGGCAGAGAAAGAGGGGACAGAGAAGGACAGAGAAAGGAACAAAAGGGAAAGAGAAGAGAGAGGCCAGAGAGAGCTAAAATAAATATTTTTCTATGAAATAATTCTGATAATAAATAGTAGTTGCAGCCTGGAGACATGGCTCAGCCATTAAAGACTAAACTCATGATCAAAAACTAAATAGTAGCTACATTTTAAATTTTCATACATGGCAGAATAGGAAATAGCAATTTTGTTTGGCATTTTTAATTTTAAAAATTCTTTTACTATTCTGTAAAAGCTTGAAAATGAATATAAAGAAGCATTTGTATAAGGCTAGCTGCATTTAAAAACAATCTGAAGATCTTTAAAGTCTCTTAAGTGTACAGCTGTCAAACATCATTAAACAAAAGAAGAAATTACTTAGCAAAATACTATTTTTTACAGTGTCCATAACATTAAAAAATTCTTTGTAATTTTTGTTTTAAATTCTTTTTTTTTAAGTACAATGATGTCTTAAATAAACTTATCTGTTGACATCTTATAAGCCTACATCCCTAGGTAACTTTTAAGTAACTCTTCCCAAGAACAGGAGGAAAAATCTCAAAAAAAAATCTCACAGGGATTAAAAGAATATCATTATCCTGATTAAGAGACAAATGTTGGGGTTGGGGATTTAGCTCAGTGGTAGAGCACTTGCCTAGCAAGCGCAAGGCCCTGGGTTCGGTCCCCAGCTCCGAAAAAAAGAAAAGGGAAAAAAAGAAAGAGAGACAAATGTTTTCCTTTTTACAGTGCTAGAGATCAAATCCAGGACTTTCTGTATGGTAGACAAATATACAACCCAGCCCATATTAGTCCACTTTAGAGAAAAGAAATATTTATGTTTTACTCATGGAGTGAGTACTCCTGGAAATTTCTGCAAATAAAATTTAGCTTTATTAGCAAATTAATTGTTTCATTCATTATAATACCCAGAGCCAATGAGCTGGCTCCTCAGTGGGCAAAAGCATTTCCTCCACAAGCATTTCCTGAGTTCAACCTCTGGGGACCCACATGGTAAGAGAGACTGACTACACACACACACACACACACACACACACACACACACACACACACACACACACACACACACCCCACAAATGTAATCTTTAAGAAGTGTTTGAAATGTTTTTCTATGGGGCATTGTCATCAGCCCTTTTATCCCTGTGAATATCTTGGCTTAGGAATCACCATGTAAAGTTAGAGGATGTGTGAAGGGCAGGGACAGGTTGTGCTAAGCTTTCATCAGTCCCCTGGGGAAGGAAGAACTACTTTAACACTTGCCTGTTTCCAGTGTGAAATGCTCCCACCATAGCCTGTTTCAGGCTACCACCTGCTGAACAAATGCTCTTGAAACTGGTGCGCTCTCCTGAAGCAGCATAGAACTTGTTCAGCATAGGAGGTGCTCAGCCAACCAGGTACATCTAGACATTTTCTCTGTGGAAATTAAGACTCAATTAATTCAGGGAGTCAGAGTTCTCAAAATCAAGCATGAAAGAATTTCCAGTTGTTTAGGTAAATTCCTAATTCCTAATAATTCCTCTAATACTTAATTTTTGACTTAATTTCTGGATTTAAAATTTTCCTTAATTTTTGGAATCTCTAAAAGACTGTTTTGTTTTCTTAGTGCATGTCATTTATAGTAACATTTTATTAAAAATATTATTATAAATTAGAACTGGAATCTATAGTTTATTTCTTTTCCTAAAATATAGACAATTGGAAGTAAGTTATGATTATCTGGCCTGGAGCTAGGCAGTAGTGACCTTAAATCCCAGCACTCTGGGGATTGGGACAGAGACAGAAGAATCTCTGAGTTTAAGGCCAGCCAGGAGTACACGGAGAACCCTGTCTCAAAAAACAAAACTATGTGGCCTGTGGATATAGCTCAGTGGTGGAGTATTTACTCATCATGCAAAAGACCCTGGTTTCAATCAGAAGTATTGGCAAAAGATATAGAAATACCTCTTCATAATTTGAGAATTGGCATAATATTGGTAAACTGAAATTAATTTCGTAGTGCAAAACATGGGGGAAAACATGTATGCTCGTGTTTAAAAATTAAAAGAACCAGTATTTTACAGTAGTCTGGACCTTTTATTTTGAAACTAATTTTATTTTTTTCTTCAGATTAAACCTGTTTCTTCATTAGATAACCAGAAGTATTCAATATTAGTCAAGAGTTGATACACACTTAGTGAGAGTACAAGCCTGAAATCTCACTAAGCACCCTCAACCTGAACCTGAAGATAAGTTAATTCAATCAATTTAGAAGGGAACTAAATGCCAGCAATTCTCTGACATGACTCCTCCCCTGGCATCAGTGATGGGACTGGCTCATCCTCTAGGGAGCTGCCAGGATCTTGAGATCTGACCTGCCAGGTCAGGTTCATCCATGTTCCATCCTCTCTTCCCAGACACAGTCATGTATAGTTCTATATACTACCTCAGTCATTAAGGAACTCACAAAAGAATATGTGATGTTATTTTCTTTATACTATGATAGAAACAACCACTTTATTTAGCTTTTACATATTGAGGGAACAGTGGAGTTCCACATTCAAGAGCTCATAACTCTAGCTGTCAGACTCTGGAGATGAAAATACAATATTCCTGATCCTAAAATACACATGCTTATATACGTGTGACCTGATGAAAAACAAAGTAATTCACCAAATGAATGATAGCATGTCTTTATAATAAGTTATACATTGTAATACATTTTTTCCAGACTGATCTGTGATCAAAGACCCAATGAGAACCCACCTATCCACTTGGTAATTGTGAAGTAATTTGTTTCTTTCTATCTCAGAGAGAAAAATCCCAGATGAAGATTTCATCATTTTAATTGATGGATTAAATGAAGCAGAATTTCACAAACCGGATTATGGGGATACAATTGTATCATTTCTAAGTAAAATGATTGGAAATTTTCCTTCTTGGCTCAAACTAATTGTAACAGTTAGGACCAGTTTACAGGTATGTGGCTGTTTGCTTCTGAACCATAGATTATCTCCCTTCCAAGGAACTTAAACTGAAAAGGTTCTGAATCCTGGTTCTCTTAGCTCTTCTTAAACCTAAGAGACAAGATCTAGAAAAAAACATTCTCTCTATATGTCAAGTTCTTATTCCCATTGCTCTGGGTAAGGCTTAACAGAGTGTTCCTCAGAATAGCATTAAGAGGCTAAGTATGTAGCCCTGGCACACCTGAAGCAGGAGAAAAGGGTGTTGAGTTCAGAATCAGTCTAAAAGGAGCAAAACAAAGGTCTGCTCTTCGGACTTTGCCCTAACGTAGTAGTGCAAGGGGAGAGCCTCACGCTCTGAATTCCACTGCACACTTGAGTGTGCTCAGAGGCTCAGATTTCCACTTCTTCCCTCACTTCTCTTTGAGCTCAATTTTTGGTAGCATGGATGAAAGTTGTCACTGTATATGCCTTCCTCTAGCAAATATTGGCAATATTAGGACTTCAGGTTATATTTATTACAACTGAGAGATAAGGTTTTGCTTCCTTTTAATGTTTATTGGCCTGAAAGAACCAAGAATGTGGAATTGAGTCTGTAAAAAATACTGGGCTAAGGAGTTATAGTTATAGCTCCTGTTCTTTTGTGTTCGTATGTGGTTTGGAACAGTGAGTCTCTTCTTTTAAAAAAAATCCCTTCTTGATTAAGAACACATAGAATATAGAATTATCCCACTGTTGATATGGCCCACTTGTAATAGCTAATACATAGGTGAGTCACATTAAGTCTCCCCTTTCCCCTTTCAGCTTTTACTATTACTCTGCATATTGGCGAGTTATATCTACTGCCCTCTTGACAAGAAGCAGTATCTCTAATCCCATCACCGTACATGTTTACTCTCATTCTGCGGGTTATTTGGGTTACAGTCTAGATCCACATAATGATCTTTACAGCTGAAATTACATATAACCTAATTAGCGGACAGTACCTTGGTTGTTAAAATATTATTAGGAAAGATCTCCAAAAACAAAATCTTGTGTTTGGTTTTGTTTCTTGGTTTTTTTTTTATTTTTGTTTTGTTTTCATTTTTTTTTTTTAAGAAAAAAAATTTTACTGGGTAACCTAGGCTGGCCTCAAACTCATGATCCTCCTGTCTCAACCTCCTAAGTATTGAATTTACAGATGTGTGCCACCACACCTAGCTATGATCTCTATTTTTGATTTTTATGCATAAGCAATACTGAACTGAGATCTATTCTAACTTGATGTCATTTGTAATTAAAGAAGAATTTTTAAATGTCTAGGTAGGTAGAGCAGAAAAACCTTCATTTTTCAATAGTGCCAAAGAATAGACAGGGTACTATGCATGTTCCAGATTTTATAAGTCCAAATTTCAATGTCTTCATGGGTAAAGACCCACAGTAACTTCCTAAATACTGTACTCTCTTCAATGAAGAATTTCTAAGAATTATTTTCCTCACAAAATCATATGTAGTTTTTCATTACTTCTATAGACATGTCTTGGATATTTAGAGTATGTCCCACACTGTCCTTATACTTAAGGATTCAGTAGTAAATAAAGCACACAATATCTCTGATTTCATAACACTTTTTTAGTAAGGAACACAAAAAGTATAATGAAACATATTGTAATATTATAGGTAATATCATGTCCAGTACTATGAAAAAAAATAAAATAGTATAGAGAGATGGGAACGGTGGTTTCGGGTAGATAGGAGAAGCCCCTCTAGGGAGCATTATATGGTGATAAAATCTGACCCACTATTTTTTTAAGCTCTGTCTCCTGGTTGTGTACATCATAAAACACAGAGGATGGCGGGTGTAAGCAGAAAGAGGGTGAACGGTGATGTCTTCAACTAGCTGTATTTGAAAATATTCTGAAGGAGAATTAAACCGTTGATCAGCCGGGTGTGATGGTTCACACCTGTGATAGCATCATTTTGAAGGCTGAGGCAAGAGAGTTAAGAGTTCTAGAACATCCAGGCTATATAGAACATTCAAAAAGAAAAGAGACTTGATGACAGACTGAATGTGAGGATAAGCAAGATATCAAGAATGAACCCTGGGGTTTGGTGAGTACATGAACACATGCCATCTTCAGAAACAGAGGTCTCAGGTACCTCCAAGGATTCAGTGTCAGGGTCACTGGCACTACAGTTAATTTGTTAGCACAGGGAATGTCTTCTGATTGAGTATAAAATTTAATAATTTTTATTTACACACATTGTTTATCTATGAAACATCAAAGTATAAATTACTTGGTAAAACAGGATGCAAAGTGAAAACTCAGAATTAAATAATCTGTCAAAATAGATGATATTTAGAACTGTTTTAGAGAATGGAAATACCGAAGAAGGAAAATTAATAGAGACCTGAGCCTGTTAACACTGCCAAGACCCTGAAAAGATGAAAACTAACACTAATTTTTGGATTTGCCAAGGTTAAGATTATTGGTAATCTCAGCAATAACCATTTTAGTGAATTGGTAACGTTTCAGTGAAGCCAGAGTATAAGGAATAAAGAGAATGGGAAGAACCTCTTCAATTTGATCCTCATGTACTCTTCACAAAGACCCACAAAGCGTCTCAGTATTAGAAAAAGCCATCTTCTTACTGTGTGCATAACTTCCTGTAGTCTATGGATATCATGCTTAAGATTATTTTCTTCTCTGGCCACCCAGAAATTTAGACTGATTTCTGGACCTCATAGTTTGTAAGAGAGTTAGGGGATACTGAAGGTCTTTCTGTCTATCTCTCTCTATCTCTCTCTCCATCTATTTTAGGAAATTACCAAGTTGCTGCCTTTCCATAGGATATTTTTGGATCGACTAGAAGAGAATGAAGCCATAGACCAGGACCTGCAGGCTTACATCCTGCACCGGATTCACAGCAGCTCAGAGATCCAGAATAACATCTCACTTAATGGCAAGATGGACAATACTACATTTGGCAAACTCAGTTCTCACCTCAAGACCCTCAGTCAAGGGTCATATCTATACCTGAAACTCACATTTGACCTCATAGAGAAAGGCTACCTAGTGCTAAAGAGTTCTAGCTACAAAGTCGTTCCTGTTTCACTCTCTGAGGTTTATTTACTCCAGTGCAATATGAAGTTCCCAACTCAGTCTTCCTTTGACCGGGTGATGCCTCTCCTGAATGTGGCAGTGGCCTCTCTCCACCCACTTACTGATGAACATATCTTCCAGGCCATCAATGCTGGGAGCATTGAAGGCACACTAGAATGGGAAGACTTCCAACAAAGAATGGAGAACCTCTCCATGTTCCTAATCAAGCGCAGAGACATGACTCGGATGTTTGTGCACCCTTCTTTTCGTGAATGGCTTATCTGGAGAGAAGAAGGAGAGAAAACCAAATTTCTCTGTGACCCCAGGTAAGATATAGATCTGTGATAAGTGATTCTGATCCTGCTTTAAATTTATTGCATAGAGCATGGATATTGAAAGCAATGAGAAATGCTCTTACTTGAATGCTTCCCACAGAGGAGATTTCTCTCTGCTTCTCAAAGCAAGGCTGCAAGTTTAGCAGTACTGCCTGTTCCTCACACTGTGACTCACCAAAGAGACTGAAGCTCTGACACTGCTGTGTCTGCAGTGTCCCTGTGGCCCTACTGGTCACCAGGCCTTGTGATGATAGCTATAATTATGGGCATGCCTCAGCCTCTTTCTTCATGCTGAGTCATTAGAAAGCTAGTTTCACATTTTGATGATGCTATTATGCCAGACAGAAAAGAATTTATATTTTCCCAGAGCAGGAAACTTAAAATGAAGCATGCTTGCATAGAAAGAATAGGAACTATTGGGTCCTCCAGGAACTGACATTTTCTTAATGATCTCTTAGACCTACATAAAAGCAGATGTAATCCCTTCCTCCCACTGCTGGTGAGCAGTAAGCAAGGTTCAAAGAAAGTGTTGAGAGTGTATGTCTCTTCCTCCCCTGCCTTTGCAGTAACAGACACTTCAGGAATATCAAAACTTAGTCCTGTGACTAGGTTAAAAAAAAAAAAAAGACAATAACCTTCTGCTGTTAGCATTTTGAGGCACAGCTTTTTAAAGCAAACCAAATATGGGTCTCCTGCATGAGTTGTATGACATTCACAAAACTATTTTGTGGTGAGGTGGCACCCAGCCTTATATCTTCCTACCTTCAACAGATACCTGAGGTTGCAGAGATAATCAGCCCTATATAATATTAGCTTTTCCTATTCACATATTCCTATGATAGAGTTTATAAATTAGTCACAGTAATAAGTGAAAAACGATGAAACAAAGGGATAGGTGGAATAAAAGTTACGTGAATGGGATCTCAAATAGCTTATTGCGCCTTTATGTTTCCACTTAAGAGACACTTAACAAATTCTCCTTGACATAGCCAAATTGTCAATCAGAATCACTACATTTGGGCTTTAGGGACATTATTAAATAAGATAAAGTTTACTTGGACAACAACCACTGCGCTAAGAGGACTACTAAGTGATTAGTGGGTATATAACATAGCAACAGGGATTCACTAGACAAAGGAATGGCTCAAGTTCCAGACAGGACAAAGTAAAGCAGCATGAGATTCAGAAGATACACAATTTAGCTTACAAATTGTTTATTCGTGTATTTTTTATTTAATATTTCTAGTTGATCTTGGCTAAAACCTTGGAAACTAAAATGGCATATACTGCAAATCTTGTTCATATTGCTTCTTACTCTTAAAACATAGAATTAAAAACTGTGCAGTTAAAAAATAATATTTAACCTAGAATTACTTAATAAACACTTTGAGGCCAGTTCCCATACAGTCTCTTGCTAACCCTGGAATGTCAGGATTGAAAAGCAGGTAAGTCCAAAACAAACAGACTACCACTGAATTATCTTCTTACAAAGAAGGAAGTCCAGGGCTTACAGTGGAGAATACAGTTTTTATGCAGCAGGCTATAGCTATGTTATACTTACAGTAGTATGTTACAGCTGTGTAGGCTTGCTTTCCCAGTATCGTTTACTAACTCCGAGCAACAGACTAGTACATACACTTCTTACTTCAGGTGCTGGGTAGTCTGTCCTTTGATGATTTAGTAACATGGCTGCTGAATGAACATTATATTTTATTTAAGAGAGAACAAATAAATTTGTAAACAGGACCAGGAGTTATCAAAAACACTGTCCTTAGTTTTCATTTCAGCTGGAACTCAAACTCCTCCTCAGTCTGGGACAGCACCAGCCTTGGTACTCAAGTGTTCATCTCATAGTTAAGGCTATCTAGGCCAACAAAGTGGAATTTTAGTGAGCATTAAAGGGCGGATCCTGTCTAGCCTAGCCTGTCAGAGAAACTGGCTGCAACTACTTTCCATTAAGGACTATCACCAGGCAGGATTTGTCTTCATAGCCATCAGCTTCCGTTTCTAGATTTTTCCCTTCTATTTTCCACGTTCTCTCCAATTCTGTCTAGAATACCTACCCAGTGTCCTCAGTAGGCCTGAGTAGACCCACTCAGTGCCACTCTCTGGTCACACCAGGTAAGCCAGGGCTGCCAGTGTGCATGTGTGGAGAGAACGCTCAGGAGCAACACTGCCATGGTTCTTCTAGTCCGTTTTCTAGACTTTGAGTAGTTGTTCCCTCTAAGTGTATTGACCTTACTAGGGGATTAAACACACAGAGAATATTCTAGTAATGTAAAAAATTAGTTGATATTCATGAAAAATAGACTAACACAAAAGATCTAGAGTGTAGTATAGGGAAGAGTACATCCAGAGATCAGTGCTACAGCTGATGGTGCATTATCTCCATTTAAAAATCAAGTTGCCTGTTGTCCCAGAATCTGAGCGAAGAATTAACATAGCGTAGAGAGTTATTGAACATTTCATCAACATAACTGTAACAGAAAGAAATGGGCTATAAACAGTCTCCTTGCCTGGCTTGGTAGTTGTGTAATGGGAGGGTTGACCAACTAAACAAAATGTTGCTAGAAATCTTTTTATCATCAAAACGTTGTTGCAGGATCACACTGCACAGAACAGACTATGGTCCTCCAGCCTCAGCATCTCTGGTACCAGCATCACAAGCATGCACTGCCTTGCTCAGTTTAAAATGTGTTTCTGATAGCAAAGGCTTTGGTGTCTTCTGCCTGGGGGAGAGTATGTCCTGGGAGCGTTCACAAACCTGGACCTTCCTACCGTATTCTGCATCTGTTTCCCACTGTTCATCACTGTCACCATGGATTTAATTTGTCCTGTTTTATTCTGTTGGGTGCTGAGACATAGATTGACCGACTAATCTAATAAACTAAACCCTGCTATTATGCTAATAGTGAGAAGGTAGAAAACCCATTTGAGGCAACTCGTGCATTTTAAGTGAGGTAGCTGAGAAAAGTGGGCACTAGCCATTTCTGTCCAACCCATTAGTGACTTTGAGAGGAGAAATTTGAGGCTGAGAGATAGCAGGGAGCTGCCAACCTTGTGGTGCTAATTACTGCTTAACATTTCTGTACCACAGTAAGTTCAGCCTGAATAAATTTCCATACTTTTTTCCTATTTCCTTTCCTCATTTTCTCTTATGATAACTAGCCTCCCCTAAGAACAGCTCTCAGATTAACATTTTTCTCTGGGTGGGACTATTGTAACATAGAAATTAGAAGCCCTGTCTTCTTTATTTGTATGTATTTGAATTAAAGATAGTAAAGTTATGAAGTTCATATAATTAGTATAGACATCTTGGTATGGAAGTTTAGGTTAGTTTGACTTGATTTCCTCAAACTAAGAAGAGCAAATACTGTGGTGAGTAAATAGAGAGAAAACAAATCCTTTACTGTCGTTATACACTGAACTTGCTTCCTCATGACCGGAGTTGCTGGCTTATAATTAATGGGGTTTGCCGGGGTTGGTTGATTGGTTGGTTGGTTGGTTGGTTGGTTGGTTGGTTGGTTGGTTGGTTGGTTTTGGTTTCTTTGTTTGGCTAGTTGGTTGATTTGGTTTTTTGTTTGTTTGGGGTTTTTGAGATGTATATAGACCTGATTTACACATTCACTTAATGAATTTTCTTTTGGAGAATTAGTGTTCTTGACACATGTTGTCAGGTAAGCAATTGGTCTAAGGTTAAAAAGAAAGGCGTTAAAAAGAAGGCTAGAGAAATGGATAGCTCAGCAGTTAAGAGCCCAGTCTGTTCTTCCAAAGAACCTGGGTTTAATTCCCACCACCTACATGGCAGTTCACAACTGTCTGTAACTCCAGTTTCAAGGGATCCAACACGTTCCCACAGACATTCATGCAGGCAAAACATGAATGCACATGAGTTTTAGTTAGTGAGGGATGTTCTTCTAATAAAAATAAATGATTTTTTAAAGAAAGAAGAGGGTATCTGCCTTAATATGACAATTGTCCAATGCCAGAGCCCTGCATAGCCAGTATATAAATTGATGAATTGTAGTTAGTGAGGTATGAACCTCCAAATGGAATAACGTTTAATCTGTACAAAGTCAAGGTTACTGCTTCTGGTAGATATTGCAGTGTCTCACAGTAATCCACAAGCATGGAGGGGGTTCTGTTTTCTAAAAGCGTTTATAGAGAAAGCAAATTGATGAAGCATGGGAAGGAGACAGACTCCTGGACCTAAATCAGCCCTTAGGTATTCTGATGTGCCAAGCATCCTTCACTAATACTTGGCTCTTCCCGGGTGACCTTACCACCTAGAAGAATTAGCTCCTAACTGTCTTTTCACTTCTAAGGCTTCTCTACCACCAAGGAGGAAGTCAGAATTTTACTGTCCTGTTTTACATATCATGTTTTCCAGGGAGAGATTTCTCTGACCTTAATATTACTTAGAATTTATCTAATTTAATTAATGAATTTTTCTATTATATAATCACCACAAAAAAATTTGAAACTAAAATCTGAAGCAGGGGTTGGGGATTTAGCTCAGTGGTAGAGCGCTTGCCTAGGAAGCGCAAGGCCCTGGGTTGGGTCCCAGCTCCGAAAAAAAAAAAAGAACCAAAAAAAAAAAAAAAAAAAAAAAAGTCAAGACCTTCTTGCAAGACGGCTTGGCGGGTAAATAAAATCTGAAGCAAAAGTTCTGTTTTTGTGATATGATACAAATGAGAACACATATGAAAATCTATTTTCTTCATTAGTCAAATATTTAAACTAGCAGAGTTGGGGAGGTAACTGAATGGTATCGTGTTTGCCTAACATGCATAAGGCCCTGATTTGATCCCCACCATCACAAGAGAAGGAAGGAAGATCAGTCATCTAGATGAATTGGTTCTTACCAGTAATCCTAGCTTCAGGAAACTAAGTCAGAAGGGTCCAAGTTAGAGGCCAGTTATACAGCAAGACTATAAAAGTAGGAAAACCATCAGAAGATGGCCATAACATTTATGTTTCCTTCTCCAAGTCCAAAAGAAAATTTTTTAAAGGTTGATAATAAGAATTTTCCCTCACTGATGCCAAGAAGTGCTTGCTGACAGGAGCCTGATATGGATGTCTCCTGAGAGGCTCTGCCAGAGTCTTACTGATACAAATGAGGATGCTTGCAGCCAACCATTGGACTAAGCACAGGGTCCCCAGTGGAGGAATTAGAGAAAGAACTGAAGGAGCTGAAGGGGTTTGCAACCCCATAGGAAGAACAACAATATCAACCAACCAACCCTCCCCCACACCCAGAGCTCCCAGGGACTAAACCACCAACCAAAGAGTACACATGGAGGGACCTATGGTTCCAGCCAAATATGTAGCAGAGGATGGCATTGTCTGGCATCAATAAGAGAAGCCCTTGGTTCTGTGAAGGCTCATTTCCCCCAGTGTAGGGGAATGCCTGGGTGTTGAGATGGGAGTGAGGGAGTAGCATCCTCATAGAAGCAGGGGGAAGGAGGAAGGGAGAGGGGAGACGGGGAAAGGGGATAACATTTGAAATGTAAATACATAAAATATCCCAAAATGCAAAACAATTAAAAATAAAAATAAAAACACAGACTTACGCACACACACAAAAAGAATTTTCCCTCAAGCCCAGTTAAAACAGAAATTACATGCACTGTAATACTGTCATAAAAACTCATGAGAAATGTGCTAAGTCAATATATATACAAAGGAGAGTTATGCTTATGATAAGATGCACAGAGCATTGTTTTATGACTTGGCATAAATGCTCAGCCATTGCTACTCATGAAACTTTTATAGAAGAGTAGGAATCAGAAACTCCAAAAGGGACTTGGATTCTTCTAGAAAATGACACTTCTTTATAGTCTTAAATATGCATATATAGCTTATTTTAAAGATAGTTATAGTCCATAAAGAAAATACTGGCTCAAAATTAAAATGACTTTATTCAAAAATATAAAATGGGAAGGATGTGGAGAGGTAAGGAAGGGCCTTTTTGAAAACTGAGTCTTGTTATTGTAGCTCAGATTTCCCTTGAGCTTGTTAATTCTCCTGCCTCAGTTTCCCTAAAATTATAGGCATGTACCCCATTGCCCAACAAAGACTTTTTTTAATACTAAAAACAGCATAAAGGGTTATAGAGAGAGCTCAGGTGGTAAAGTGCTTGCAGTACAAGTTTGATGACCTGAGCTTGCTCCCCAGAACCCACACAAAAGAAAAGCCAGGTGTATTGATAGACATTCTTTTTTTTTTTTATTTTTTTTTGTGTGTGAGCAAATACACAATTATTTTTTTTATATTTTTTTTTATTATTATTAACTTGAGTTTCTTATATACATTTCGAGTGTTATTCCCTTTCTCGGTTTCCGGGCAAACATCCCCTCCCCCTCCCTTCCTTATGGGTGTTCCCTCCCAACCTCCCCCCTTGCCCCTCTCCCCAACAGTCTAGTTCACTGGGGTTCAGTCTTAGGACCCAGGGCTTCCCCTTCCACTGGTGCTCTTACTAGGATATTCATTGCTACCTATGAGGTCAGAGTCCAGGGTCAGTCCATGTATAGTCTTTGGGTAGTGGCTTAGTCCCTGGAAGCTCTGTTTGGTTGGCATTGCTGTACATATGGGGTCTCGAGCTCCTTCAAGCTCTTCCAGTTCTTTCTCTGATTCCTTCAACGGGGGTCCTGTTCTCAGTTCAGTGGTTTCCTGCTGGCATACGCCTCTGTATTTGCTGTATTCTGGCTGTGTCTCTCAGGAGCGATATGCATTCACTTTTTGATCATCCGTCTTGAGTTTCATTTGTTCTAGGCATCTAGGGTAATTCGAGCATTTGGGCTAATAGCCACTTATCAATGAGTACATACCATGTATGTCTTTCTGTGATTGGGTTAGCTCACTCAGGATGATAGTTTCCAGTTCCAACCATTTGCCTACGAATTTCATAAAGTCATTGTTTTTGATAGCTGAGTAACATTCCATTGTGTAGATGTACCACATTTTCTGTATCCATTCCTCTATTGAAGGGCATCTGGGTTCTTTCCAGCTTCTGGCTATTATAAATAAGGCTGCGATGAACATAGTGGAGCACGTGTCTTTTTTATATGTTGGGGCATCTTTTGGGTATATGCCCAGGAGAGGTATAGCTGGATCCTCAGGCAGTTCAACATCCAATTTTCTGAGGAACCTCCAGACTGATTTCCAGAATGGTTGTACCAGTTTGCAATCCCACCAACAATGGAGGAGTGTTCCCCTTTCTCCACATCCTCGCCAGCATTTGCTGTCACCTGAGTTTTTTATCTTAGCCATTCTCACTGGTGTGAGGTGAAATCTCAGGGTTGTTTTGATTTGCATTTCCCTTATGACTAACGATGTTGAACATTTCTTTAGGTGTTTCTCGGCCATTCGGTATTCCTCAGCTGTGAATTCTTTGTTTAGCTCTGAACCCCATTTTTTAATAGGGTTATTTGTCTCCCTGCGGTCTAACTTCTTGAGTTCTTTGTATATTTTGGATATAAGCCCTCTATCTGTTGTAGGATTGGTAAAGATCTTTTCCCAATCTGTTGGTTGTCGTTTTGTCCTAACCACAGTGTCCTTTGCCTTACAGAAGCTTTGCAGTTTTATGAGATCCCATTTGTCGATTCTTGATCTTAAAGCATAAGCCATTGGTGTTTTGTTCAGGAAATTTTTTCCAGTGCCCATGTGTTCCAAATGCTTCCCTAGTTTTTCTTCTATTAGTTTGAGTGTATCTGGTTTGATGTGGAGGTCCTTTATCCACTTGGACTTAAGCTTTGTACAGGGTGATAAGCATGGATCGATCTGCATTCTTCTACATGTTGACCTCCAGTTGAACCAGCACCATTTGCTGAAAATGCTATCTTTTTTCCATTGGATGGTTTTGGCTCCTTTGTCAAAAATCAAGTGCCCATAGGTGTGTGGGTTCATTTCTGGGTCTTCAATTCTGTTCCATTGGTCTATCTGTCTGTCTCTGTACTAATACCATGCAGTTTTTATCACTATTGCTCTATAATACTGCTTGAGTTCTGGGATAGTGATTCCCCCTGAAGTCCTTTTATTGTTGAGGATAGTTTTAGCTATCCTGGGTTTTTGTTATTCCAGATGAATTTGCAAATTGTTCTGTCTAACTCTTTGAAGAATTGGATTGGTATTTTGATGGGGATTGCATTGAATCTGTAGATCGCTTTGGTAGAATGGCCATTTTTACTATATTAATCCTGCCAATCCATGAGCATGGGAGATCTTTCCATCTTCTGAGATCTTCTTCAATTTCTTTCTTCAGAGTCTTGAAGTTCTTATTGTACAGATCTTTCCCTTGCTTGGTTAAAGTCACACCGAGGTACTTTATATTATTTGGGTCTATTATGAAGGGTGTCATTTCCCTAATTTCTTTCTCGACCTGTTTCTCTTTTGTGTAGAGGAAGGCTACTGATTTATTTGAGTTAATTTTATACCCAGCCACTTTGCTGAAGTTGTTTATCAGCTTTAGTAGTTCTCTGGTGGAACTTTTGGGATCACTTAAATATACTATCATATCATCTGCAAATAGTGATATTTTGACTTCTTCTTTTCCGATCTGTATCCCCTTGACCTCCTTTTGTTGTCTGATTGCTCTGGCTAGAACTTCAAGAACTATATTGAATAAGTAGGGAGAGAGTGGGCAGCCTTGTCTAGTCCCTGATTTTAGTGGGATTGCTTCAAGTTTCTCTCCATTTAGTTTAATGTTAGCAACTGGTTTGCTGTATATGGCTTTTACTATGTTTAGGTATGGGCCTTGAATTCCTATTCTTTCCAGGACTTTTATCATGAAGGGGTGTTGAATTTTGTCAAATGCTTTCTCAGCATCTAATGAAATGATCATGTGGTTTTGCTCTTTCAGTTTGTTTATATAATGGATCACGTTGATGGTTTTCCGTATATTAAACCATCCCTGCATGCCTGGGATGAAGCCTACTTGATCATGGTGGATGATTGTTTTGATGTGCTCTTGGATTTGGTTTGCCAGAATTTTATTGAGTATTTTTGCATCGATATTCATAAGGGAAATTGGTCTGAAGTTCTCTTTCTTTGTTGGGTCTTTTTATGTGGTTTAGGTATAAGAGTAATTGTGGCTTCATAGAAGGAATTCGGTAGTGCTCCATCTGTTTCAATTTTGTGGAATAGTTTGGATAATATTGGTACGGGTCTTCTATGAAGGTCTGATAGAATTCTGCACTAAACCCGTCTGGACCTGGGCTCTTTTTGGTTGGGGAGACCTTTAATGACTTCTTCTATTTCCTTAGGAGTTATGGGGTTATTTAACTGGTTTATCTGTTCCTGATTTAACTTCGGTATTTGGTATCTGTCTAGGAAATTGTCCATTTCCTGCAGATTTTCAAGTTTTGTTGAATATAGGCTTTTATAGTAAGATCTGATGATTTTTTGAATTTCCTCTGAATCTGTAGTTATGTCTCCCTTTTCATTTCTGATTTTGTTAATTTGGACACACTCTCTGTGTCCTCTCGTTAGTCTGGCTAAGGGTTTATCTATCTTGTTGATTTTCTCAAAGAACCAACTTTTGGTTCTGTTGATTCTTTCTATGGTCCTTTTTGTTTCTACTTGGTTGATTTTGGCTCTGAGTTTGATTATTTCCTGCCTTCTACTCCTCCTGGGTGTATTTGCTTCTTTTTGTTCTAGAGCTTTTAGGTGTGCTGTCAAGCTGCTGACATATGCTCTCCAGCTCTGGGGGAGTGCAGGAAGAATGATTCCTGGAGCTCAATATCCAGCCAGCCCACCCAGGTCCCTCCCACTGAGACAGAAGTATGCACACATATGTGTGCACCCCCATGAACACTTAGACACCTACACAAATACATGCACATGCATACATACATATCTACACCAAAAATAGCATAAGAAATTTTTTATCCTACTAACGAGCCTCTAAACAACACTAACTGAATCAAAGAACCCCAGAAGCTGTCAAACCAGGATTTGATAACACAACAATCAGTAGGAGTTATTGCCAGCTTAGTGAAACTTGACAACACGTCTTTTGTGTGTGTGTGTGTGTGTGTGTGTGTGTGTGTGTGTGTGTGTGTGTAGAGTAATTCACTCCACTATCTCTAGAGACTTCAGAAACAGATAAAACTCATTTAGCCAAAGTCAACACTAATAGCTTTTTACCCTTTTAACTATAAGAACCCACAGCTGTGAGATTTTCATTTACTGAAGCCATCAGCATATCTAATTGGTTCTAAGTCCTGAAATTGATTTGTAAGTACCCATTTATTTTTATCCCCACTGGCCACGCCCTGGTCTCCCAATTGCCCTCCTCCAGACTATGCACCAGCAGCCAGAGCAGTTCTTTTTTTTTTTTTTCAAACACAGTTCATACCATGTGTCTGTTTCTGGAAACCCTTCAGTGCCTTTTCTTAAGATCAGAATAAAACCAAAGTCCTGTATGTGTAGATGGCCTCTGCTTGCCTTTAAGTTAAGCTCATTCATTCTTTATACAATTTTCTTCCACTTTTTAGAAGTTTCTTTCTCTCCTCTAAACCTTTGCATTGAACAGTATCCCTTGTCTCATTTCATAGTGACACCTCTTATTGTCCCTTCAGACTTTAGCTTATAGACCACCTCCTGAAAGAGACTTCTCTCACATTACTAAGTAAGTCCCTCCTGGATTCTGTCCGAGTCCTTAGTAACCTTTTTATTTCCCTCCTTACGTGTGTTACAGTTTATTAACTTACTGGCAATTATTTATTGTCCGCTTTCCCCCTAGCCTCAGTAGGGTCAATAACTTTCTGACTCACCTTTGCCTCCCTAAAGTGCCATTTTACTCCCTGCCTGGCACATTGCAAATTTTTAATGATGAGTTAATAACCGAAAAACATATAAGTACTACTAATGCCAACCCCATCACATAAAATATTTAGAACCCTCCTCTCAAAGCTCCACAGATAATGTACTTTTGCTCACTCTGTTACTTACTACCTTGCTCCAGGAATAACTAAAAGCATGCATTCCACAAGCATCAATAAGCGTTTATTAAATAATGTCTTTGAGATGCAGAGTTAGGTACTGTAGGTATACAAGTGTAAGTAAGAACAAGGAAGGAATTATGGTTTAGTGAATTTAATAGACTCACTCATAACTAGCCATAGTTTAAAGTACAGTGCTAAATGTATAAAAAAAAAAAGAGTGAGGGACACAGAGGGCTGTGAAAGAACTTGACCACTTTTCTATGGCTACTGGTACTTCAGATTATGCCAGTCCAGTAAAGTCATAGCTTTGCTGCCTCATTAAAAACCCCACCAACTGCCTGAAGACCTCATCATTGGCCCCTGAGATGTCCAATCTAGAGCAGTAATGCATTTGTAAAACAAAAAGGCCCTAGAACAAGGTGAAGAAATGCAGGAGAAAGCACCAAATCCCTATGTAGATTGACTGTTTACATATGCAGTTTTACTCATTTCTAAAAGGATATATCTTTGGTAGACTTTACTTCTAATTCCAGGTCACTAGGTTTTCACATATCTGCATCTAATCATATCCAACAGAAAATTCAATAACAAAAAAAAAAAAACAGTAACTGGTTTCAAAATGGACAATAGACTGAAATAGGTAATTCTAAATAAATAAATAAACAAACAAACAAGCAAGCAAGCAAGCAAGCATACAGCTGACTGGCAGGTGTATCAGAAAATGCTCAACAATGACTATCAGGGAAATGCACTCAAAATTGCAGTGAATCATCACCATCACCTTACCCAACAAGAGTGGCCCAAAAAAGCCCGAAGGTAAGAAATGCTAGTAAGGATGTGGAGAAAAGATAACCTTTATTCATGGTTGATAGGAATATAACTCAACAACCACTATAGAAAAGTTTAGGGGGTTGGGGATTTGGCTCAGTGGTAGAGTGCTTGCCTAGCAAGCGCAAGGCCCTGGGTTCGGTCCCAGCTCCGGAAAAAAAAAAGAAAGAAAGAAAGAAAGAAAAGAAAGAAAGAAAGAAAGAAAGAAAGAAAGAAAGAAAGAAAGAAAGAAAGAAAGAAAGAAAGAAAAGAAAAGAAAAGAAAAGAAAAGAAAAGAAAAGAAAAGGTTAGGAAGATCCTCAGAAGCTTAAAAGTGGAATTGCTAGACAATCCCACATCTCACTACCGGTTCTATATCCAAAGGAAAACAAATTGCCTGGTTGATGAGATACCTGCACTCCTATGTTCATTGCAACAGTATTCACAATACCCAAGGAATGCAAGCAACCTGAGCTGACAGATAAGGAAGTTGTGGTATACATGGACACCGAGGTACTTGCTATTTGGCCAGAGGAAAAAAATTGCATAACGTCCTTTGCAACTCATGGATGAAAAGTGAAAAGCCAAGCTCAAAGTAATGGGCAGAAAAGAATGTCAATGAGTGTTAATCTCACTTACAAGCATATAGTTCTGGTGTGCTATTTTGTAGTAGAGTGACAATAGAAATAACAATGTACTGTACATTTCCAAAAGGTTAAAGGGAACAGCATGCCTGAGTGGCACCTTGGTGTGAGAAGATATAAGAACTGAGTCAAGCCCTAGCTAGTAGCTTTTCTGTGTCTCAAGAATGGAATAGCACAGCATCCCATAGCTTCACCTGACCAAATACAAATCCAAGTACACTTCCTGGGAGAAAAGTGAGCAGCTCCACCAGTTGCTAGAACTATAGAAATCCAAGCATGTGGACTATGTGAACCATGCCAGAAGACTGACTGAAGATGACTGGACAGGGATGGAGAGTAGGAACGATGGTAAGAAAAATAAAGAGGAAATAGACATCGACTCTGGCAAGAAGTTACCAAAACACTGTGCTAATCAATTGATTAGCTTTCTGAGTGCTTAATTGATGTCCCTTCAGATTTGGGGCAAGAGTGGACTGTGATTGTGTATTCTGTTAGGAAGAGAGCCCTTATTGTGACCTCCAGGGGTTCAACTAGTACCTACACCAAGAGTAGCTACTGTGTCAATAGGTTTTCTCCCACTTCTGCCAGGAGGCAACAGGAGAAACTCCACGACAACCAAAGACTGCACCATTTTGAACTGCATTTACAGTGAGGTGAACCAGACCGACTATGTTTTGAATGTGATGTGTTGGTAGGGACACCCTTTCGATGCATGTCAGACTGATTTCCAGTTCTACTGGGTACATTCAAAGTTGACAGAAGAAGAACTCAGAGAGAAAACCAAGATTAATCCTTTTAACTCTATGGGACTAAGAATTCCCTGTGTACCCCCGAGAGCCTGTGTAAGGTGATGTCTGTGGATTTTTCTTAGGAAGTAAATAGCTTCTCTTCTGCCATAAATAGACCCACTATAGCCCTGGGAGTACTCCCGTGGTGGGCTGGCTATGCCTCTACATGGTATCAGATATTCTATGAGTAGTTGTGCCAGCTGATCCACTGGCCACCAAGCCAGATGGTGCTGGGTAACAGCTAGCACAAAAGGAGCCAGAAGGACATGAAGGAGAAACTTACAAACAAGGCTTCTGAGAATGAGCACTGTGAGTTGTGGCACCTGTCCACTCCCAGGTTGAGGAGTCCCCACAGACCTGAGAGCCTCATGGACAACCAAAGTGGACAACCCACAAAAGACTGGGAAGAAGACGGTGATGGTGGCAATGGGTAACCTTATTTCAGAGTGCACTTTCCAAACCTATACTGCCAAAAACAGCTTTCCCCCTGTCTAGATGTTGACTCACTACTGGATGGAGTTGGAATCCAGGTAGATTTGAATATCTCTTGCTGTATAAATATATCCCAGGTCCACAATGTAAATACATCTGATTCCTAAGGGAAAAAATGTTAAAAAGGTTTAGAAGTTTTACCATGAGGAAAATAAATATATCTGACATAGTTAAAACATCACATATACATGCATCAGAATACCAACTTACCCCCTAGCTTTTGTATTTTTAAACCACATTATTGTTATTTACTTGTTTATAATTCTATTTATCCTTTGAGAATTCTACATATATATACAGTATATATCTATTTTCAATTATCTATTCCCAACTTCCTCCTTCCATCTCGTCTAGGTTCCTCCAGCCTTCCCTCTTCCCAGCTTCATGTCATCCTCCCTCCCTTCATCTCTCTATCCTTCCCATCTCTTCTTAGTATTCCACTAAACTCATTAGTTCTGTCCCTGCACACATGAATGTGGAGCCATCACTGGAGCACATGCAATCTGCTAGTGACAACTTCCCCAAAGAAAAAAATGTGTCTTCCTCAGCAACTAGCAACTATCAGTGGCTTCTCAATTTGAGATGAGGACTCACAAGCTCCTGCCCCATCTCTTATGTAAATTTAACTATAGCTAACAGCAGTACTACTCAAATTATTCTATATAATAGAAAACAAAGGGGTTGGAGAGATAGCTCAGCAGTTAAAAGCATATGTTGCTCTTGCAGAGATCCGGGGTTTCATTCATAGAACCTACAGGGCAGCTCATAGCTGTCCATTATTCCAGTTCCAGAGAATTTAGTGGCCTCTTCTGACCTCCTTGGAGACCAGATATACATGTGGTGAACAGATATTCATGCAAATGGGACACCTATACACATAAAAGTTTTTAATAGAAAGTGAAGAAAGGCTTCCAAACGCTTTTTATAAAACCAGTATAATCTGATACAAAGACAAAATAAAAACTTTAAAAAATTACAAACCAATCTCAGTGGTGAACATACATGCAAAAATTCTCAAATACAAACCAAATTCTGGGTCACATCAAAAAGGTCATTCATCATAACTAACTTAACTTTATTCCATGTGTAAATCAATACATGAAATACGTCTCATAAATGGACTCAATGGCAGAAATCTCTTGATCATCTCAGTAAGCAGAGAAAATGTCTTTGGCACCGTGACAAATGTCTTTGGCATCTCTTCATAAGTCATGTCAAGGCTAGGGACGGAGAAGCACACCTCAACATAATAAAGGCTAGAAGCCTACAGTCACCATCACGCTATAAGCCTGCAGTCACCATCACGCTAAATGGCAGACAACTCAAAGCTTTTCCACTAAGATCAGGAACAAGATAGGAGTGTTCACTATTTCCACTTCTCAATATAGAGCTTGAAATGCTGAAGCAATAGAAGGGAATAAAATGGATTACAAATAGGAAAGTTAAAGTATCTCTATTTGCAGATATTATTCTATATAAGAGACTCTAAAGACTAAAAACACACATAAAAATAAAACTTTTTTGAGTTTATAAATACTTTAAGCAAAGTAGCAGCATTCATATTTAACTCCAAAAATCAGTAGTTTTCCTGTGTACCAGTGACAAACATACTAAAAAAAAAAATCAGGCAACAATTCCATTCATAGTAACTACAAAAAATAGTAAGCTACTTTTTAATAAATCTAACCAAAGAAATAAAAGACCTCCCTCTACAATGAAAACCTTAAGACACTAAAGAAAGAAATTGAGACAGACACTAGGAAATGGGAAGAAAGATCCCTGTGTTCATTAATCAGAAGAATTAATCTTGTGGAAAAGCAGCTGATAGATTTATGCTATTAATAAAAATTCCAATATTGTGTCTCACAAATTCAAAAAGTTCAAAACTTATATAGAAACACAAAAGACAAAGGACAGTCAAACCAGTGTTGAACAAAAGGGATTCTGCAGGAGCTGTCACTGTACCTGATTTTAATTATACTGCAGGGCTGTGGTAGTAAAAACCCATTGTGGTACCAACACAAAAACAGACATAGATAGGTCGATGGAATCAAACAGGGGATCCAAGTATAATTCCATACAACTACAGCTACCTGATTTTTTGCAAAGATGCATATCGGAGAAAAGACAGAATTTTCAACAAACACTGTTAGGAAACATGGATTTCAGCATTCAGAAGAATGAAATTAGATCCTTATCTCTCCCTGCAAAACTTAATCTTAAATGGATCAAGAACCTCAACATAAGACATGCTGCCCTGAAACTGCTAGAGAAAAAATTAGGGAATATGGTCAGTGTCAATGTTTATATACCAGTGAAAAGTAGGTTCTGAAAAAAAAAGAAACAGATTGTGAATCTGACTATCAGAAAGGCAACTTAAGATTCCTTCCTGCCCAAGGATATAATGTTGGCTTAGCTAATCAGAACAAGTGAACATGAAATTCTTTTCAATTCTTCCATTATACTTCTACTAAGGCTCGGTAGGTACAGGGTATACTCGGAGGGAGGTGACACCTTTGTCTTCTTACAGCTGATAGGAAGTGAGGCAGGCAAAGGCATGGGGGGGGCGGGGTCCTTAGCAAAAGCACTGGCTCCTTGGTGCCCAAAACAATGATTGCCTCTTACTGAAAATAGTGCTTTACGTACCATCCTGTGAATTACTGTTTTGTGATCACAGAGACCACGCACAGGAGGAACAGTCATTTGAAGCAACTTCCCTCCTTACCTTTTATTTCTGGTGGTCTGTGGAAGAGAACCTGTTAGTGCTGCCATGGTGTCGTTCCTGTGTGTTAGCTGTCTTGTGATTCAAAAAAATGGTTTTGTGTTTGCAGGAATAAGTGGCAGTTATTAGGCGTAGGGAGCCTTTTGTATTGATCGGTTAATAGTGGTAGAAAATGGCCACTGTCATAAAGCACAAGACCTCCTCTTCTGATCCTATGACAGTCTCCTTCTGTAAGGTATGATTTCAGCTTGTTTCCAGAAACCTAACATAGGAAGATAGTGTTTCAGTTTCCACTTATTTCACTGACATTGAAATCTCAAGTCCATTTCTACTCCTGCTTTCTCTGTCTGTCCATCCCTCTATATTCAGTCTCTCCACAATTTTACACTATAGATACTGATAACTGCTAAAATAAAAGCTAAAATCTCAGGGTTTCCCAGTAGAAATTTATTTTTCATTCACAAATATCCAGAGGTACTATGTGGTTGGACGAGGTCTATTCTACAGTTTTTGGGGGAACTGGTCTAATAGAGACTATGCCATTTTTTTTTTTTTTTTTTCCGGAGCTGGGGACCGAACCCAGGGCCTTGCGACTATGCCATTTTTTAACACACTGTTCAGGGATATCTGCTAGCAGAGTGGAGAAGACAGATAAAGCACAGGGCCAAATTTTTCTGGGCCAAATCTAAATTTATGAATATCATTTCTCTCCACATTGCATTAAGCATAACTCTGTCATTTGATTTCCCCTTCTCACTCATTGTTGAATGCAAAGCCACTTCCCAAGAACAAGTCTTGGCTGTGGGAGGAAAGCATAATCTTGTAGGCAACAGCCAGCTCAGCAGTCCTACCTCAGTAGGTCTCCCTAGTTCTCTACATTTGCCTCTATAATATAAAAGCATTCTATAACACTCTGTACTGTTCAACACATAGCAAAATAAGTATGTCCCCAGCTGGCTCTAGCTATAGCATTTTGTCATATCTGACCATCATACCGAATGTCAAAGCATCCAAGTCTTGTTTCTCTGAAACATTTAAAGTCTATTGAGTTTGTCACCATAAAAGCTAAGAAAATTAATACACCTACGCATAACTCACCAGTGTTGCAATGATGAGCAAACACCCATGCCTTAACTATTTAGATTCACTTGTTGCTATTTCAGTTCTACAAATAAAAACTTCAAGACTACGTATCTCCTTGGAGTGCTAAGTGAAAATATATAAGAAAACCAAATACAGTGCCATTGTAATAATGTATTAAACAATTAAATAGGGATGAGACAGACTGATTCTTACTTTAGAAAGGGTTTTTCTCTGAACTCTTAGGCATAGAAAACCACGTCATCAAATGACAGAAGTTCCTTGTGACTCAGAGTCACAAGGGTGAGTTTGTTTTGTCTTCAGTAATATGCATCAAGGGGCTCCTGATGCCTGCAAGTGAGAACAGAAAACGGCCTGCCTCTCCCACCATCCTGTTAACTCATGTGTATCCAGGAAAAAGAAAAGAAAGTGTGGGTGGGGTGGGAGGGACAATCCTGAACACTGACCTGTGATTGCTTGTCTCCTAAACTATCTAAAATCAAAAAAACAGGCATCATGGTGGGTTATTGCTGTAATCCTAGCACTCAGGAGGCTTAGAGTAGAAACTCACAAGTCGGAGATCACCACCCCCACCCCGACCCATACATAGTCTTTTGAACCTATATTAAAGTAGAACTTGATTGCCATAATTTTCAATTAGAGAGAAGGTATACTTTTTGTTTGGTCATAACTAAAATCATACTTAATAGAGTTAGCGCTGCTTGATTTCTTAGTTCACTGTTTCCCAAAATGCTAGTTAGAAAGTGTTGACATTGGGCTGAAGACATGGCTTAGCAGTTAAGAATGAATGCTTACTGCTCTTAAAGAAGGCCCAGGTTTGGTTGTCAGCATCCACATTGAGCAGCTCATAATGACCTGTAACTCTAGCCCCAAGGACTTGGACACCATCTGTCCTCTGTAGGCACACAGTACACATAAACTCATGTAGGCACACATGCATACACATAAATAAAGTAAGTACATCCAAATTTGTCAACATAAATGATTGATGATTTTAATTATGTTGATAATTCAGTGTTCTTGGAAGGTAGAAACATGGATCTCTGTGCGTTCAAAGTCAGCTTAGTCTACAGATCAAGTTCCAAGACAGCAAGGGCTATATAGAGAACCCCTGTCTCAAAAACAAAAACAAAAAAAAAAGACTGTACAAAGAAATGTCTTTTATACTGGTGGGTTCTTTTTCATGGTCTACTGAATGAGAGAAGTAACATTACTCCTATGCTTATAATACTCTAGAAATTGTTATTTTGAAAACTAAAATACAAGTCCTAAAGTGTTACTGTTAATTGCTCAGGAGTAGTTATGTGAAAAACATGGTTTCTATTCCCGATAGAGATTAGTAGAAAGCCTGGTTGAGAACAGTCTTTGAATATTCTTTGAATAACATGCTAAGAATTTGTTCTAGTTTCATTCTGCTTCTGTGAGAAATACTCGTCTTAGGAAAGAAAGGATTTCTTTCAGCTTCCAGGTTAGTCCATCATGAGGGAATTCTGAGAAGGAACTTGAAAGTAAGCCTGCTTGCTGTTCCACACAGTATTCCCTGTGACCAAGAAACACATCCAAGGATGTACAGCAGGAACCTGGGAAGAGTGCTCCTTGCTAGAAGGCTTGAATGCTGGCTTATACTCAGCAAGGTTTCCTTACACAGTTCAAGCCACTTGCCTTAGGCCCTCCTGCATCAAGACAACTTCAAACGATGACTTTTCATTAGCCAGTGGTGAAGGCAGAAAGAACCAGCAGGCAGCCAGAGAAGCAGTAATCAAGACAACACCACCGCTACCCGCAGACATACAGGCCAGCATGGGCCAGCCAGCTTCTAAATTGAGGCCCTGCTTTCAAGTGACTCCAGGATAAGTCTAGTTGACAATCGAAGCTAATTGGAGCAGAGTTTTAAAAGGGAATACTTAAGGAAGTATAAATCTTTGAAGAATTTTTAGCAAGATTTTGATGAACTTTTGCAGTATATTATTAGGATGGGCCAAAGAGTAGACACTGGAATACAGATGGAAACCATGCTTCTTTTAACACTTACCTAGGTGAGGAAGTTAAAGGAGGAAAAGTGGTACTTGGTTTTATGCCTATCTAGCCATGTTTGGGAGGAAAAATTAGTCTTAAAGTCTTTGTTTTAAAGGAAAAGCTCCAACTTCAAAGGATGACTTTTATTTGACAGTAATGGAGGTAGAGAGGGCCAGCAGGCAGCTAGAGAAACAAAGGTAAATCTTCCATATTTGAGATGTCTCTATGGGAGTCATGTACATTGGGGTGAAAGTTGAAACCAGGAGATAAGAACTGCCAAGGAGGAAAAGAAGGAAAGATCACGGAAAGAAATGAGGAAAGTACCTGCATATTGTCCAGTTATCAAGAGATATGAGAAGAGTACCTGCATATTGTCCGTTATCAAGAGAAATGAGAAAAGTACCTGCATATTGTCCAGTTATCAAGAGAAATGAGAAAAGTACCTGCATATTGTCCAGTATCAAGAGAAATGAGAAAAGTACCTGCATATTGTCCAGTATCAAGAGATATGAGGAAAGTACCTGCATATTGTCCGTTATCAAGAGAAATGAGAAAAGTACCTGCATATTGTCCAGTATCAAGAGATATGAGGAAAGTACCTGCATATTGTCCGTTATCAAGAGAGTCGGAGTTGGGTTTCTGTTGTTGTTGTTGTAGAGTCTCTCATTGGGTTCTTTGTTTTGTTGTTTTTGAAGTGTGATGATGTTTAGTTTTGATTTTTTGAGACAGGGTTTCCCTATGTAGCCCAGGCTGTCCTGAACTCTCTCTGTAAACCAGGCTGGTCTCAAACTCAGAGATCTGCCTGTCTCTGCCTCCCATATTTTGGGACTAAAACCATGAGCCACCACCATCCAGCCTGTTTTTACTTTAAAGGTAAATTTTAAAATTTTTGTTAATTTCACTGTGGGATCCCAGTATAGTATAACTCCCAAGGAGATAACTTCAATAAGACCCCAAATAAGGTCTAATGCTGGAAGGGAAAAATAACAGTAGAAAAATATTAGTTAAAAAAAATCACATTACTTCACAACTAAAAATGCTACCAATGATGTTAGAGAACTAGAAGCCAAGAAGATTAACATCTTATATTTATAATCCTCCTGCTTCAGCCTCTTGAATGCTTAGTAGAATTACAGATACAAGGCCAGCAATGTCTTTTTTTTTTTAATAAAAATCTGCCATGTTTCTATTCAAAAAGAAATGAATGACAATGTCACCCTCGTCTCACCTGTCTTGCAAGCTATTCATATACTCAGTGCCCAGACAATGGCAGCAGTAACAAACACTGTTATCTCGAGGTGCAGATAGACTGGAGAAATTCAAGTACCATAGTATAAATAAAAGACATCACTAGGACAAAGCCAATTCTGTGTCCTGACCGAAATTCTCATTCACTGTCCACACAGGCTTTTTTGTTACCTTTTAATCCCAGTAAACAAGGATTCTCATGCATGACTCTTAAGGCCTAAGAGGTAAATCAGAGGCCTGCATCCAGGAGCTGCCGCCACGATTGTACAGTCATGGATGAGTCACTCATACCAGGAAAGCTCCAGTAACTGCTGTTACTAGCCGGATGGAGTGCTGAGGCCTCTGCCTCCCTTACATCTCACTTCCCTAGCTCTGCTACACCAGACTGACAGCAAAATGGGGTCTTCAGTGTCTTACCTGTGAGAGTTCAGGGGGCATCTCAGATGATGGAAGTGTGAAAGCGCTGTGCTCAGACCTCAGGATGATAGTGAAGACTCCACACACATTAAGCCTGTCTGGGCATTCTTCCAGCTAAAGCATTTCTTTCCTATGTGATTAACCTTGCATGGTTAAACAAGGTAACCTAGCGTCCATATAGTTTAGAAATTCTGTGAAGACAAATTTGGGATTTCTTTCAAAATCTTACTGAAATGAAGACTCTGGCACAGTTTATATCTATAATGTGAAGACTCTGGCACAGTTTATATCTATAATGTGAAGCTGACCCACCACATGGTCTCCAGGCTCAAAAGGATGGAGGGAAAGGAGAAGAAGGAAGATTACGTAGTGTACTCCCTTCCACCTTGTTTTGTTTTTGTTTGCTTGACAAGTTTTGTTGTTTGTTGGTTTATTTTGAGACCATCTTGCTGTATATCACAGGCCAGGCTGTCGCATCACAGGCCCCCAACACGTGATTGTTTTTGTCTATTAAGGTGTATGTCGTTATGCCCAGATACTGACCTTTTTTTAATTAAACAGTTCAAGTTTTCTGCTGCTGTTCTGTCTGTCTGTTTCACTCTATTTATTTAGGGTGCACGATTATATCACAGTTCTCATGGGATGAGAGAACACCTTGCAGAAATTGATGATTCTCCTTCTACCAAATAGATTCTAGGGATGGAGCTCAGCTCATCAAACATGGTGGCAGATACCTTCTGCCAAGACCCTAATGTCCAGTTTTCTGTCTTAAAGTATTGTGAACATTTTTACATGAAGCAGGATGCATTGGGTATTATGAAGAACATAGTGATCTAGATTTTTCTTTCAATAATGTAAATAGAAATACATACATACATACGTACATACATACATACATACATACATACATACATACATACATGATTCACATATACCACATAAACATATATTGACCCTTAAAAGAATATATTGAGGGGGTTGGGGATTTAGCTCAGTGGTAGAGCGCTTGCCTAGAAAGCGCAATGCCCTGGGTTCGGTCCCCAGCTCCAAAAACAAGAAAAAAGAAAAAAAAAAAAAAGAATATATTGCCTGGGGATATAGCTCAGTTGGTAAAGTACTCGCCTAGTTTGTAGGGAAGTTTGGGTTGATTCCCCCACATCACATAAACTAGGTATGCTAGTGCCCACCTCTGTGCAGGGCTCAGGAGACAGAGGCAGGATCAGAAGTTTAAGGTTGAACTGATGAGATGGCCACAGGGTAAAGGTGTTTGTTGCCAAACCTGATGGATGACCTGAGTTTAATCACCTAGACTTACATGGCAGAAGAGAAGTGACACCTACTTGTTGTTCTCTGGCCTTTACTTGCATACATGTATGCATCCATACATTTAAAAATTAAAAATGAGGCTTAGGCTACATGAAGTCTTTTTTATTGGATATTTTTTATTTACATTTCAAATGTCATTCCTTTTCCTAGTTTCCCATCCATCAGTCCCCTATCCCATCCCCTTCCCCTTCTTCTATAAGTGTGTTCCCCCTCCCTAACCAGCCCTTCCTGTTCCCCCACTCTGACCTTCCCCTATACTAGGAGGTCCAGCCTTGGCAGGACCAAGGGCTTCTCCTCCCATCAGTGTCCAACAAGGTCCATACTCTGCTACATATGCAGCTGGAGCCATGGGTCTGTCCAGCCTCACGAGATTTTATATCAACAGAAATAAACAAAGAAAAAAAGGAAAGAAGGAAATCACTGGACTAGGAATGTAGCTCAGTGGCAAAGTAGCCCTAGGTTTGCTTTTTAGCATCACATATAATTTTGTGTGTTGGGGGCAGGGGTGATTAACACTTAAAAATTATCATTGGGAAGCTTTTGAGCTAGGACAGAACACAAGACTCTAATATGAATGTACTAAACAGCAATAAATGATTGCTTTACTTAAAGTAACCCAAAATTAGAACAGTTTAGATGCTACACAGTCGGGGCTCAGGCTCAATTTTGCTAGTACTTTTTAGACTAGCCCTGCTTTTGACTTTGTCCTCAGGCCAGCTGATCACATAATTTGGGCCAAGGAGGCAGTTCTGAACATCATGGGCAGATATGACAATATCCAAGGAGTTGAGACTCCTAAACGATTAGGAGTTTGTTATCAGAGATATATAGGGGAGTGGATGCCATCAGGAAACTCAGTCTACTAGAAGAGAAAGCATGTACAGCGTGGTAAATACTGCATTGGAGATTATGCATGTCTACTGGTGGCCTCAAAAAGAAAGATTCCACTGTACGGCTGCCCAGAAAAGACTTATAAGAAGAGACACTCCAAATGGAGATATCCAATAAACAGCTCTCAAACTGAGGCTGTAGGCAGAGAGGTCTAAATAGAGAAAAATCTATATGAACTGTAGATAGTGACTACAGTGAGAACTGATGAGCTTGTTCAGTAAGAGTACAGAAGAAAGGAGTACAAAGTCTGAGGAACGCTGATGAAAGGTTGCTAAAAAGGACAAACAATAAAAATGAAAATCAATTAATGTTGTCTGTACGAGGAATGGGAACAAACCAACTAGAAATGGCTTTTGTAATGTCCATGTTAATTACCTAGTAACAAATGTCCTTCCCCAAGATACTAACTTACTGGTGCCTAGTTTTGTTGGAGATATGACTGGAGGTATGGATATGAAGAATCAAGGCAAAACTGAGGCATCACATTTCTAAGACGACTCTCTTTCTTTGCAGGAGTGGCCACACATTACTTGCCTTCTGGTTCTCCCGCCAAGAGGGAAAACTAAACCGACAGCAGACTATTGAACTAGGACATCACATCCTCAAAGCACACATCTTTAAGGTAATCTACATATATTGTATATAATAGCAATATATACATATATGTTAGAAATCTTATATTTAAATTTGTATATATTATATATTATATTCCAAGAACTTTATAGTTCACATGAAAGCATCAGAGGAAATTGTTCACCTCATTTTTAGCACCCAGTTCACTATTACTCACTATTACTGTTATGGTTTATCACTGTGTTTGACAGTTCCAGTCCTGTGGGTTGATAGTGTAGCTCAGTAGCACTTGCCTAGCATGCAGAAGGCCATAGCTCCATGTTCAGTCTGCCAGGCTGCAAAAATAAGTCTCAGGCAGAAATAGTGACATACATGTAACCAGCAAGGGAGGCTAAGTCTGAGTACTCCCAAGACTTTAAAGTCAGCTGGGGTCACATCTCAAGACTCTACCACACAAGAAGAAAATTCTGATAGGTCTAACCCCTGTGGTCCCTCAAAGTTCTTCCCTGACTTGGAATTTAAAAAATCCAAGTATCTTAAACAGTTCTCCAAGAGCCTCACAAATTCTTCCCAGTATATAAGCACACAGCCAGAAAAGTTTGTTCATCACATGAATAGAAGTGAAACCCACTGTGACGAGTCCTTTATTTGAAGCATAACTGTCTTGTCTAACAATTCACTGTATCAAAAATGACCATCCTCAGTCATCGTACTTCCTATGAGTAGAACGCAACTAATACAGCAGACAAGCATCCAGGTTCAAGGAGGTAATAAATGTTTGCCACATCCATAAACACTAAGATAATTGTCAGTGTGTTAGATAGGAGATAGCTGTTGGACTTCTAACGCACAATCTGCATGGGGTAAGATGCAGAGATGAAATTGATGCTTGCCTTCATACACCATAAATAAACAGCACAGTAAAGGAGGAAGAGTCTGAGGTGTTATTTAACCAAGTGTGACTTCAGCACGTAAGCGCCTGCATTTACACTGCATACTTCTCTCATGAGCACAGGTTCCTTACGGTGATGCAGACAGCATGGCTGTCTGCGATAAGAGTGGCTCTGTATGTGGTTCAAGCTGTAAGCACTCTGGTGTGCAGCGTAGAGTGATGACACGTCTGTGAGCTAAAGAACGACGACCAGATGCTGGTCCTGGTGCTGCAGCTGACAGGATCCTTTCGGTGCAGAGGCTGTTGAGAGGCTTGAGCTTCTCCCAGACTGAAGGCCTGGGTTTCTATCAGCTGGAGGTCATGTAGAGTCGAAGGTAGACATGGCCATATCCAGTTCCACTCAGAACTTCTCAGCAGTCCAACTGACACTTATTCCAGTTCTAAATTTCCCTTGCTTGTTTGAGAAAAGGTGTATTTATGTCATTAATGGCCTTTAAGATGAGAAAAGGATAAAAACCCATGATTCTCGGCAGTGGACTGGCTACAGAGCCTTCTAAATTCTTTTGTTTCGATGCCTTTTTGAGGTATATGTACCACATGAAATTCACCAGTGTTAGAAGTGTGTGTGTGTATGTGTTTTAGTGTCCTCAGAATTGTACCATTATCACCACCATTAGTGTATTTATTCACACTAAAAAAATGAGCCTCGTTCCCCTTAAGTCATGTCTCATTCTACATTCTGTCCCATAAATTTGACTTTTCAAAATATTTCATATAAATAGAAATAATAATGTATTCTCTTATGCCTGGCTTCATAGTGTTTTCATAGATTATTAATATAGAATAGATCAGTACCTTATTTATTTTATTATAAAACAGTATTCCATTGTATGGATACCATATTTTATTTATACATTCATTAAAATAATTGAGATGCTCCACTTTTGAAATGAATATGAATGAACCCTGTGAATATTATTGCTAAGAAAATTAGCTACTTTAACATAGCATTTAATACATCTACAACCCAGTAACATTTAGTACATTTATAATACAAGGTACATATTTGTTTAGACAGTCTGTATCTATCTATTTTTATCTTACTGTCTCTCTTTAAATCTGTAGGCCTGGCTAGTTGGTCTGGAACTTACTACAGCCATGCTATACAAGAATTTATAATTTTCCTACTCCTGGGTTGGGGATTTAGCTCAGTGGTAGAGCGCTTGCCTAGGAAGCGCAAGGCCCTGGGTTCAGTCCCCAGCTCCAAAAAAAAAGAACCAAAAAAAAAAAAAAATTTCCCTACTCCTGAGTGTTGAGATTACAGATGTGTGCAGTCACCACACCCAGATTTGGCTTCAATTCGAGAGAGAGAGAGAGAGAGAGAGAGAGAGAGAGAGAGAGAGAGAGAGAGAGACATACCTAATGTACTAAGCACAATGGTGTAAGGCACAAATTTGGGCCAGGCTAGGTAACATAGTCAGACCACATCTCAAAAAATAAAAACAAGAATTAATAGGATTTCCAGGTCATATAGTAACTAGGCTTAACATTTTGAAAAATTGTCACTCTGTTTTCAAAAGTATCCACACCATTTTACAGTCCCACCAGTAGTGTTAGAGGATTCTAGTTTCTTTATGCAGTCTGGAAACAGAGCTCAGTGGTGTATATCATCCTCAGAACCAAAAAAAAAAAAAAAAAAAAGTCATTTGTCTTTTGTTTCACCTAAAAGTGAATGCAAAATAGTACTTACTGTGTGGTGTGACACTTGGTTTGGTTTGGTTTGGTTGGGCTGGGTTGGGTTGGATTTGGTTTGGTTGTTTCTTGAGTCTCACGTGGGTCAGGCTGATGTGGAGTTCACTATGCAGTTGAGGCTGCCCTTGAACTTCAGGTCTTCCTGCCTTCACCTGCCACAGCTGGAATTGCAGACTGTGCCGTTACACCCAGCACACTGTGGCTTTGGCTGACATTTCCTGCTGACTTAAGATCACCCAGAACTCCTTCACCCCCTTGCAGTTGTCGTTCAGGTTGGTTTGTTTGTCTCCTCTTTTGAGACAGTTTTCTGTAACCCAGACCTGCCTCAAAAATGCTTGTTGTGAAGGATAACCTTGAATTCCTTATTGTCCATCCTCTGCCTCCAAAATTGTGGGGTTATAAGTAAATAAAACTGTACTCAACTTTAGATTTTTTTAAAACTACAAGAAAGCAAGATGTTTGGAAATTATGTCCAGAGATATTCTAATCCAGGCTATTTTCATCAGATTGAGTTTAGTCACTGGGAGGATTTTGAGAATCTTTGCAGTTTCTTCCCTGAATTCTTCCCTCTAAAACGTTCCTTTTGTTAGTCAGCCATACAGCAGTTCTTGTTAGAACAGAAGTGTTGGCTAGGAAGGAAACTTGTAAATAGAATCAAGAGCCTTGGACCAACAGTGGCGTGAGTGAGTTCAGATAAAACTGAGGAGGAGCGGCAGCAGCTCTCTGTTCCCAGAACACGTGGGAGAGATACCTTACCGCCTGGTCAGGTGGGCACTCCTGAGGCTGCAGAGCGGAAGAGACCACCAACACTGCCCACCTCTGCCCACATCCCTGACCCAAGAGGAAACTGTACAAGGCCTCTGGGTTCCTGTGGGGGAGAGCCCAGGTGCAGCAGGAGCCCTGCCTGAGACACCGCCGGAACCTGAAGGAAACAGACCGGATAAACAGTTCTCTGCACCCAAATCCCGTGGGAGGGAGAGCTAAACCTTCAGAGAGGCAGACACGCCTGCGAAACCAGAAGAGACTGCTCTCTGCACACATTACTGATTCCAGAGGAAAGCACCAGAATCCATCTGAAACCCTGGTGCACGGAGGCTCCCGGAAGGGGCGGCGAAGATCTTCCTGGTTGCTGCCACCGCGGAGAGCCCGTGGGCAGCACCCCGGGAGCGAACTTGAGCCTCGGGACCACAGGTAAGACTAACTTATCTGCTGCAAGTGACTTGCCTGGTGGAATCGGGACAAACAGAGGCAGAATTCCTCTAGGACCGGGCACGTCCTGTGTTTCCCGGAAGTCCCACACCCGGGGCTCCTGGCCCGCAGCAGCTCTCTGCTCCCAGCCCCCGTGGGAGACAAACCTTCCCGCCTGGTCAGGTGGGCACTCCTGAGGCTGCAGAGCAGAAGAGACCACCAACACTGCCCACCCCTGCCCACATCCCTGGCCCAAGAGGAAACTGTACAAGGCCTCTGGGTTCCTGTGGGGGAGGGCCCAGGAGCAGCAGGAGCCCTGCCTGAGACACCGCCGGAACCTGAAGGAAACAGACCGGATAAACAGTTCTCTGCACCCAAATCCCGTGGGAGGGAGAGCTAAACCTCCAGAGAGGCAGACACGCCTGCGAAACCAGAAGAGACTGCTCTCTGCACACATTACTGATTCCAGAGGAAAGCACCAGAATCCATCTGAAACCCTGGTGCACTGAGGCTCCCGGAAGGGGCGGCGAAGATCTTCCTGGTTGCTGTCACCGCGGAGAGCCCGTGGGCAGCACCCCGCGAGCGAACTTGAGCCTCGGGACCACAGGTAAGACCAACTTTTCTGCTGCAAGTGACCTGCCTGGTGAACTCAAGGCACAGGTCCACAGGAACAGCTGAAGACCTGTAGAAAGGAAAAACTACACGCCTGAAAGCAGAACACTCTGTCCCCATAACTGACTGAAAGAGAGAAAACAGGTCTACAGCACTCCTGACACAGGCCTATAGGACAGTTTAGCCACTGTCAGAAATAGCAGAACAAAGTAACACTAGAGATAATTTGATGGCAAGAGGCAAGCGCAGGAACCCAAGCAACAGAAACCAAGACTACATGGCACCATCGAAGCCCAATTCTCCCATCAAAACAAACATGGAATATCCAAACACACCAGAATAGCAAGATCTAGATTCAAAATCATATTTGACCATGATGCTGGAGAACTTCAAGAAAGACATGATGAACTCCCTTAGAGAACAAGTAGAAGCCTACAGAGAGGAATCACAAAAAATGCCTGAAAAATTCAGGAAAACATAAATAAACAAGTAGAAGCCCATAGAGAGAGACACAAAAATCCCTGAAAGAATTCCAGGAAAAAACACAATCAAACAGTGGAAGGAATTAAAAAATGGAAATAGAAGCAATCAAGAAAGAACACATGGAAACAACCCTGGATATAGAAAACCAAAAAGAAGAGACAAGGAGCTGTAGATACAAGCTTTACCAACAGAATACAAAGAGATGGAAGAGAGAATCTCAGGAGCAGAAGATTCCATAGAAATCATTGACTCAACTGTCAAAGATAATGTAAAGCGGAAAAAGCTACTGGTCCAAAACATATAGGAAATCCAGGACTCAATGAGAAGATCAAACCTAAGGATAATAGGTATAGAAGAGAGTGAAGACTCCCAGCTCAAAGGACCAGTACATATCTTCAACAAAATCATAGAAGAAAACTTCCCTAACCTAAAAAAAGAGATACCCATAGGCATACAAGAAGCCTACAGAACTCCAAATAGATTGGACCAGAAAAGAAACACCTCCCGTCACATAATAGTCAAAACACCAAACGCACAAAATAAAGAAAGAATATTAAAAGCAGTAAGGGAAAAAGGTCAAGTAACATATAAAAGGCAGACCTATCAGAATCACACCAGACTTTTTAACCAGAAACTATGAAGGCCAGAAGATCCTGGACTGATGTCATACAGACCCTAAGAGAACACAAATGCCAGCCCAGGCTACTGTATCCTGCAAAACTCTCAATTAACATAGATGGAGAAACCAAGATATTCCATGACAAAACCAAATTTACACAATATCTTTCTACAAATCCAGCACTACAAAGGATAATAAATGGTAAAGCCCAACATAAGGAGGCAAGCTATACCCAAGAAGAGGCAAGAAACTAATCGTCTTGGCAACAAAACAAAGAGAAGAAAAGCACACAAACATAACACATCCAAATATGAATATAACAGGAAGCAATAATCACTATTCCTTAATATCTCTCAACATCAATGGCCTCAACTCCCCAATAAAAAGACATAGATTAACAAACTGGATATGCAACGAGGACCCTGCATTCTGCTGCCTACAGGAAACACACCTCAGAGACAAAGACAGACACTACCTCAGAGTGAAAGGCTGGAAAACAACTTTCCAGGCAAATGGTCGGAAGAAGCAAGCTGGAGTAGCCATTCTAATATCAAATAAAGTCAATTTTCAACTAAAAGTCATCAAAAAAGATAAGGAAGGACACTTTATATTTATCAAAGGAAAAATCCACCAAGATGAACTCTCAATCCTAAATATCTATGCCCCAAATACAAGGGCACCTACATACGTAAAAGAAACCTTACTAAAGCTCAAAACACACATTGCACCTCACACAATAATAGTAGGAGACTTCAACACCCCACTCTCATCAATGGACAGATCATGGAAACAGAAATTAAACAGAGACGTAGACAGACTAAGAGAAGTCATGAGCCAAATGGACTTAACGGATATTTATAGAACGTTCTACCTTAATGCAAAAGGATATACCTTCTTCTCAGCTCCTCATGGTACTTTCTCCAAAATTGACCATATAATTGGTCAAAAAACGGGCCTCAACAGGTACAGAAAGATAGAAATAATCCCATGCGTGCTATCGGACCACCACAGCCTAAAGCTGGTCTTCAATAACAATAAGGGAAGAATGCCCACATATACGTGGAAATTGAACAATGCTCTACTCAATGATAACCTGAAAGAAGAAATAAAGAAAGAAATTAAAACTTTTAGAATTTAATGAAAATGAAGGTACAACATACCCAAACTTATGGGACACAATGAAAGCTGTGCTAAGAGGAAAACTCATAGCGCTGAGTGCCTGCAGAAAGAAACAGGAAAGAGCATATGTCAGCAGCTTGACAGCACACCTAAAAGCTCTAGAACAAAAAGAAGCAAATACACCCAGGAGGAGTAGAAGGCAGGAAATAATCAAACTCAGAGCTGAAATCAACCAAGTAGAAACAAAAAGGACCATAGAAAGAATCAACAGAACCAAAAGTTGGTTCTTTGAGAAAATCAACAAGATAGATAAACCCTTAGCCAGACTAACGAGAGGACACAGAGAGTGTGTCCAAATTAACAAAATCAGAAATGAAAAGGGAGACATAACTACAGATTCAGAGGAAATTCAAAAAATCATCAGATCTTACTATAAAAGCCTATATTCAACAAAACTTGAAAATCTGCAGGAAATGGACAATTTCCTAGACAGATACCAGGTACCAAGTTAAATCAGGAACAGATAAACCAGTTAAACAACCCCATAACTCCTAAGGAAATAGAAGCAGTCATTAAAGGTCTCCCAACCAAAAAGAGCCCAGGTCCAGACGGGTTTAGTGCAGAATTCTATCAGACCTTCATAGAAGACCTCATACCAATATTATCCAAACTATTCCACAAAATTGAAACAGATGGAGCACTACCGAACTCCTTCTATGAAGCCACAATTACTCTTATACCTAAACCACACAAAGACCCAACAAAGAAAGAGAACTTCAGACCAATTTCCCTTATGAACATCGACGCAAAAATACTCAACAAAATTCTGGCAAACCGAATCCAAGAGCACATCAAAACAATCATCCACCATGATCAAGTGGGCTTCATCCCAGGCATGCAGGGATGGTTTAATATACGGAAAATCATCAACGTGATCCATTATATAAACAAACTGAAAGAACAAAACCACATGATCATTTCATTAGATGCTGAGAAAGCATTTGACAAAATTCAACACCCCTTCATGATAAAAGTCCTGGAAAGAATAGGAATCCAAGGCCCATACCTAAACATAGTAAAAGCCATATACAGCAAACCAGTTGCTAACATTAAACTAAATGGAGAGAAACTTGAAGCAATCCCACTAAAATCAGGGACTAGACAAGGCTGCCCACTCTCTCCCTACTTATTCAATATAGTTCTTGAAGTTCTAGCCAGAGCAATCAGACAACAAAAGGAGGTCAAGGGATACAGATCGGAAAGAAGAAGTCAAAATATCACTATTTGCAGATGATATGATAGTATATTTAAGTGATCCCAAAAGTTCCACCAGAGAACTACTAAAGCTGATAAACAACTTCAGCAAAGTGGCTGGGTATAAAATTAACTCAAATAAATCAGTAGCCTTCCTCTACACAAAAGAGAAACAAGCCGAGAAAGAAATTAGGGAAACGACACCCTTCATAATAGACCCAAATAATATAAAGTACCTCGGTGTGACTTTAACCAAGCAAGTAAAAGATTTGTACAACAAGTACTTCAAGACTCTGAAGAAAGAAATTGAGAAAGACCTCAGAAGATGGAAAGATCTCCCATGCTCATGGATTGGCAGGATTAATATAGTAAAATGGCCATTTTACCAAAAAGCGATCTACAGATTCAATGCAAATCCCCATCAAAATACCAATCCAATTCTTCAAAGAGTTAGACAGAACAATTTGCAAATTCATCTGGAATAACAAAAACCCAGGATAGCTAAAACTATCCTCAACAATAAAAAGGACTTCAGGGGAATCGCTATCCCTGAACTCAAGCAGTATTACAGAGCAATAGTGATAAAAACTGCATGGTATTGGTACAGAGACAGACAGATAGACCAATGGAATAGAATTGAAAACCCAGAAATGAACCCACACACCTATGGTCACTTGATTTTTTTGACAAAGGAGCCAAAACCATCCAATGGAAAAAAGATAGCATTTTCAGCAAATGGTGCTGGTTCAACTGGAGGTCAACATGTAGAAGAATGCAGATCGATCCATGCTTATCACCCTGTACAAAGCTTAAGTCCAAGGGATCAAGGACCTCCACATCAAAACCAGACACACTCAAACTAATAGAAGAAAAACTAGGGAAGCATCTGGAACACATGGGCACTGGAAAAAAATTTCCTGAACAAAACACCAATGGCTTATGCTCTAAGATCAAGAATCGACAAATGGGATCTCATAAAACTACAAAGCTTCTGTAAGGCAAAGGACACTGTGGTCAGGACAAAACGGCAACCAACAGATTGGGAAAAGATCTTTACCAATCCTACAACAGATAGAGGCCTTATATCCAAAATATACAAAGAAATCAAAAAGTTAGACCGCAGGGAGACAAATAACCCTATTAAAAAATGGGGTTCAGAGCTAAACAAAGAATTCACAGCTGAGGAATGCCGAATGGCTGAGAAACACCTAAAGAAATGTTCAACATCTTTAGTCATCAGGGAAATGCAAATCAAAACAACCCTGAGATTTCACCTCACACCAGTGAGAATGGCTAAGATCAAAAACTCAGGTGACAGCAAATGCTGGCGAGGATGTGGAGAAAGAGGAACACTCCTCCATTGTTGGTGGGATTGCAGACTGGTACAACCATTCTGGAAATCAGTCTGGAGGTTTCTCAGAAAATTGGACATTGAACTGCCTGAGGATCCAGCTATACCTCTCTTGGGCATATACCCAAAAAGATGCCCCAACATATAAAAAAAGACACGTGCTCCACTATGTTCATACGTGAGCCTTATTTATAATAGCCAGAAGCTGGAAAGAACCCAGATGCCCTTCAACAGAGGAATGGATACAGAAAATGTGGTACATTTACACAATGGAATATTACTCAGCTATCAAAAACAACGAGTTTATGAAATTCGTAGGCAAATGGTTGGAACTGGAAAATATCATCCTGAGTGAGCTAACCCAATCACAGAAAAACACACATGGTATGCACTCATTGATAAGTGGCTATTAGCCCAAATGCTTGAATTACCCTAGATGCCTAGAACACATGAAACTCAAGACAGATGATCAAAATGTGAATGCTTCACTCCTTCTTTAAAAGGGGAACAAGAATACCCTTGGCAGGGAAGAGAGAGGCAAAGATTAAAACAGAGACTGAAGGAACACCCATTCAGAGCCTGCCCCACATGTGGCCCATACATATAGAGCCACCCAATTAGACAAGATGGATGAAGCAAAAAGTGCAGACCGACAGGAGCCGGATGTAGGTCGATCCTGAGAGACACAGCCAGAATACAGCAAATACAGAGGCGAATGCCAGCAGCAAACCACTGAACTGAGAAGGACCCCGTTGAAGGAATCAGAGAAAAGAACTGGAAGAGCTTGAAGGGGCTTGAGACCCCATATGTACAACAATGCCAAGCAACCAGAGCTTCCAGGGACTAAGCCACTACCTAAAGACTATACATGGACTGACCCTGGACTCTGACCGCATAGGTAGCAATGAATATCCTAGTAAGAGCACCAGTGGAAGGGGAAGCCCTGGGTCCTGCTAAGACTGAACCCCAGTGAACTAGACTGTCGGGGAGGGCGGCAATAGGGGAGGGTGGGGAGGGAACACCCATAAGGAAGGGGGGGGGAAGGATGTTTGCCCGGAAACCGGAAAGGGAATAACACTAAATGTACATAAGAAATACTCAAGTTAATAAAAAAAAATTATACATTTTATGCAATAAATACATAATTAATTAAATAAAGCCAAATGTAATATTATACACAAAAAAAAAAAAACTGAGGAGGAGCACAGGGGTGTGCACCTTACAATCCCAGCTTTCAGAGTCTACGTGAAAAAACCATGCGCTCAAAGACAGACTGAACTCACTTTCTTCTAAAGAAGTGAGGTCTACCATTCACTGTCATCTTCTCATCTGTAAAACAGTAACAGTAACTCTCAAAGTTGTTATAAGGATTACAGGGAAAATATATGTAAAAAGGTGCATGATAAAAATCCAGAGTACTGGGTATATATTTAATATAAAGCTTTATGATCAAAATTACCAGTATTTTTCCTAAAATAAGACTTAATAAGCATAAATTACATATGGGAATATTACCCCATCACTTCTTACAGCAGGAGTTCACAAACTACTTTTTAAAAATAGCTACATACGGCTTTGTAGTTTACTGTCTATCACTCCAACTCTGTCACAGTATCTGGAAAACAGTAAGACATCACAGAAATAAATGGGTATAGCTATATTCCAATAAAACCCTATTTGTCGGCCTTGGTTTTCTAACTCTCTTTGTTTACCAGGCTCCCTCTGATGCACTTGGCCCGGCTGTGTGTGGTGGTCAGGTGATAATGGTGGTGATGTAAGGCAGCTGTGTATCCATGCGTGTGTTACTAAACTTTACAAGTGAGCAAACTTCCAGAAGCACACTAGCTCAGCCCCACGTTGGTTTGAACCATACATAAGCCCTAAAAAGAGATTGCTCTTGCCCTTTCGTGCTTTCTTGAAGTACTCGAAAAGACTCAACAATTGAGGTGTTCTTGTACATCCTGGCTGGTAATAAAATCACATTAGTTGTCATCTTTGTTAAGTTTTGGCTGAAACTTTCCTCACATCTCAGTAGAGCAAAGGCTCAACTCCCCCAGCCAGGGTAAATCAAAAGTCTACAGTACAAGTAGAGACGGTTTACCAGGTTTGGACTCTGCCTCTGTGTTTTACACTCCCTTCTTGTGTATTAGCTCCGGCTGCACTGGGACTCCAACGCTGCTCTGTGATCCTTCTACCAGCGTCTGCTCTTACCTGTTTTCTTTCCCATTCTCCTTTTTCTTTTCCTTTTGTGTTTGTTTTATTGGTTGTTTTTGTTTGAGATAGGGTCTCACTCTGTAGCCCTCTGTGTCCTGGTAGACCAGACTGCCTTAAAACATCGAGTGATCTTCCTGCCTCTTCCTCTGAAGTGCCTGGACGTCACTTGTCTGTCACCATACCCAGCCTTTCCATTTCTTTTCCCTGTAGCTCTTATCAAGGTAAAATGATTCGCCAACCTCACTTGTAAGTCACTAATATAATTTAAACCATTAAGTATGAAATGTTCCTACTCTTTACTTCTGATTCAGTTGGGAAAGAAGCAAATAATGCCCATTGGAATGATAATAAACCCTTACAGGTTCAGAGGTTCAGTCTATTATCATCATGGCCGGAAACATGGAGTCATCCAAGCAGACTCAGTGCTGGAGGAGCCAAGAGTTCTACATCTTGATCTGAAGGCAGCCAGGAATAGAAAAACTGTCATCCACAGGCAGGCAGAGGGAGGGTCTCTCTTCTGCTTGAGCACTAGGTGCCCTTAAAGCCTGCCTACACAGTGACACACTCCCTCCAACAGTGCCATACCTCTTAATAGGTGCCACTTCCCATGGGCCAAGCATATTGAAATCACCATAGAGCCCCTGCATCTGCTGTTCCAAGGAACAGTAGAGAGTCTGCAGGAGCACAGCAAGGTTGGGAGCCAAGCTTTAACAAGGCATTTTACCAAGGCCCAGATTGTATTAGCCAGAGTTGAGTCATGTGAGCCATTGGGGTGCAAAAGAGACTGGTAACTCTGACTGCTAACTATAGTTCTCCCAAATGTACAGGAAGAAAAATGAAATGAAGATGAAAAATCAAATCACAGTATTATTTTAGTGACTTAAGTTACTTAGTCAAGAAAGCTAGTGGAGGAAAAAATGGGAAAATAAATTAAATTCAGATATAGAGCCAAAAAAGATGGTAAGTGATCTACCTAAGTCACTATATTTCTATAAAACTAGTCTTTATCCCTGTCAGAGTTGCTGAGTATGAACATTGTTAAATTGAGGCTCTGCACTCATTATTACCAAAATCTAGGGGCCACTCACTCAGCACTAATGACCCTTTTTAGCTGAGTTGAGAACAATTATCTCACTGGGAGTGGTTGTACACATCTCTGATCCTAGCACTTGAGAGGCAGAGACAAGTGGATCTCTGGGTTTGAGTTCAGCCTGGTCTGTATAGCAAGTTCCAGGACACCAGGACTACAAAGAGAGACTTTGTCTCCCCACCAAAAAAAAAATTATTATTTATTATTATCACTTGATTGCCTCTATACTAATTGTTATTTGATTATCTTTATATTTTTTTCAGGGTTTGAGTAAAAAGGTTGGTGTATCGTCCTCCATCCTCCAAGGACTCTGGATCTCCTATAGCACAGAAGGTCTTTCCATGGCATTGGCCTCTTTACGAAATCTCTACACTCCAAATATAAAGGTAAACACAAAGAAACTGAAAATAGCTTAAATAGTTGACTGGAAAATACAATTAGAAGGGCATCAAGTAGCCATTTAGTTGATTTCTGACTTGCCTTAGACTATTTCCTAGTGAGTGTTCTTTTAGTGACTTCAGTGTATTTTGAATTGCTGTTTTATTCTGACGACTGAGGCTGTTGGATAGCTGATACCTGGGGTTGGGATCTGCTAAGGGTTCTGAAGTGCAAATTGATCTCAGGTAGCTCTGGGGAAGAACTTTTACAATCAAGAATTCTCTTAAGTGAGCCAACATTCAGCACTCAAGGTGTGATCCCTCACTCTAGCTAATGAATGGTATATATAAAGGAGACAGAGATGTTTTATATTGTTTTCTAAAGCAAAGTATTCAAAGGGGAATAAAGAATTTTTAAAAATAACTTCCTAAAAATGCTACTGGACCTTACCGTAGAGTCTCAAGTGATTTCATTTAAAAATGACTGAAAGGATGTGACAGTGTCTGTCTGGTATTTGTTTCTAGGTCAGCAGACTGCTGATTCTGGGAGGAGCCAATATTAATTATCGGACAGAGGTTCTAAATAATGCTCCCATCCTATGTGTCCAGTCTCACCTTGGCTACACAGAAATGGTGGCCCTGCTTTTGGAGTTTGGGGCCAATGTGGATGCCTCTTCTGAGAGTGGCCTGACTCCTCTGGGGTACGCTGCAGCAGCAGGGTTCCTGAGCATCGTGGTGTTGCTGTGCAAGAAACGGGCCAAGGTACCCTCTGCCCACTCCTGCTGCTTTTCTTATTCTCTCTTTCCTCCCACTGTAGTTTGCAACTCATTTGTTACCTCAACAATCTCGGTGCACCCAACCCTGATGCAGAGCAGATCAAAGGGAAGACCCACTGAGCTCATATCCCAGTGTTAGCCTGCTGTATCAGGACAGTTTTACGTGTGTGTGTGTGTGTGTGTGTGTGTGTGTGTGTGTGTGTGTGTGTGTGTGTGTGTGTGTGTGTGTGTGAGAGAGAGAGAGAGAGAGAGAGAGAGAGAGAGAGAGAGAGATCTATAAAACAGCATTCATCAGCAACCATACCTAACCCCTGCCTAATAGCCCAGGAGGTATCTCCTAAACACAGAAGAGTCTAACAAAACTCCAGAAAAGAAGCAAAGGCCAAAGAGACTGCAGGGGGAGGTCTGAACTGCACGGTGCCTGCCTGCACACCCTCAGGCTTTCATGTTTAAAAAGAAACCTTAGGCACGAAGATGAGAACAATCCTTGAGATTTGGATGCACTCAGACTGGCCAGGGGCACCCCAAGTGTTTGTTAGCACATTTTGGTTCACATTTCCAGATGTTTTATTGTTTTTATGTGGTGTTATGGAATGCATGCATTAAGAACATATAGATGCATATACACAGGTGCACTACTGTAGAGGCCAGAACAGGACACTGGTATTTTCTCCTTACTTTATTGCCTTAAGAAGGAATCTCATTGAACCAGAAGCTTCACTTTTCAGCTAGGCTGGCTGGCTAGTGAGCTCCCAGGATCCTTCTGTCTCTACCCACAAACTGTGGTATGACAATACCTGCCATGTTCTGCTTTCATGTGGATGTTGGGGATCAAGCTCAGGCCCTCATGTTACAGAGCAAGTAGTCTTCCCAGTGAGACATCATCCCAACCTCCAAAATATTTTCTTTACAATATTTTCCAAGTCACTGATACAGGATAATTCAATTTCAAAATACTGGTAAAAGAAAAATCACTGGCTTCACAAATGTAGGCCACCAAGGATAGTTGTAGCCTCGTGGTATTTTTATTTCGTCATGAAAACTAAGAATGTTAGTGGTTTCACAGGGAAACCTAAGTAATATATGTGACCTCATTTTGAGACGTTCAGTATTGTCACCAGGGAAGCAAGGAAAACTCCTGAGACTCCTTGAGGAAATGAGACCTGGATTCTCAGCAAAGTCACAGTCTTGGATGTTACTGTGCTACAGATCGCCCACCTATATCAATGTTTCTTTGTTTGAATAGATATTTCTAAAAAGAGAATATCTGCTCCTGATGTTACTCTTTATGTAACTTGGTAGGTCTTTAAATTACCTCTGCCCTATATCACCATGCAATTTTTTTTTTTACTTGTTCTTCATTGTTTTCCCAGAGCAGATTTGGTTACACTGTTTATTCTCTTCAAAATCCTATCTCATCTCTTCTGTGTTTGGGATTGGTAAAATTAAGCTAAAAACAAGATGTGGACTCTGGTGTGGTGGTGCACAGCTTTAAAACCCAGCACTGGGAGAGAGAGGCAGGTGGATCTGCATGACTTTAGGCCAGTCTAGTCTAAAAAGTGAGTTTCAGGACAGCCAGAGCTATATATAGAAACCTTGGGGAGTCAGGGAGTGCACATCTCTAACTGTGTGACTTGGGAGACTGAGGCAAGGGAATCACAAGTTTAAAGTCAGTCTGGGACATATAGAAAGGCACTCAAAAAAAAAAAAAAAGAATGAAGAGGAGGAGAGGAGGCATCTGTCTCAGGGAGTGTCTGTCACAGGCCGGTGCTCTTGGCTGCACTGGCCTGTGCTCCTGCCTAACAAGGACGCACTTGGTTTGCTTTCAGCATCGCCTCTCACTGTGCTCTTGGTCCTGGTCTGCTGCTCTTTGTGTCACTTATCACTTCTTTTCTTAATTCACATCACCTTTTTCTAAATATCTGTAGGTGTATAGATATTTACCTTATCTTAAAGGACCTTAAAAAGAAAGTCCTCTCACCTGCTAACCAAAAGCTACATCACATCTCTTCCCTTCCCTTCCATATTCCTCAGACCCATTGTAAGAGTCATCCCTCTTCCTCACTGCTCTCTAACTACCCATAATCCAGCATCTGTGTGATAAACAAATTGGGTTATTATATAAATAAAACTTGTATTCACCCAATATAATTGTTGTCCAGGAGGCTTACTGCTGAATAAACTCACCCTTTCTGGTTCTTTCTGAACTCTGACTGGCTGGCTTAGCTATTATGGTAGCCCAAATTCCTGTTCATGCTGACTGATTCAAATTGGCTTCTCTCACCTTCTGACTGAATTGTTCTGCTTGGAAAGATAGCCTCTGAACTCCAAACTCAACTGCTCCAAACAATCAACTCCTCTGAACTGGCACAGCCACTCTTTTTCTTCCCTCACTGCTCTTAAGTAGCCTCTTTCCTGTTTGTTCTTGTGAGAGTTGGGCATATCCTACCTATGACTCATTCTGTCAAATCTTCCTCTGATCTGTTACTTTGCCCCTCAGTTAGACATTTCAAACATGGCTGCTTTCTACAAACTAAATCCATCTACATTGTTTGGAATTGAAGGTGTGTTCTAAGGGTGTGTCTGTATTCCACCTAGATCATTCTGTAATCCAGAGCATGTCTGCATTCCAACCAGATCACACAGACCTAGAAAGAGCAGCCATGTTGCTGGATTAAAATTCCTCTACATTATTAAATTCATAAGCTTTATGATCAAGCATGATTGGTTTAGATCCACGACTGAGTCCACACTTACTTCCTGTGAGGGCCTCGACACATTATCTTACTTCCTTCAGTCTCACTTTTTTCATATATAAAAACAATTAGTAGATTGTGAATTAAGAGATAAAGTGGGATATAAGAGGTAGTCCCATTAAATCTTATAGAATACCTCATAAAGAGTGTTAGAAAAAAAGAGGGAACTCTAAATTTTCACCACTCTGCTGAGATTCTCCCAAAGTTGCTAACTATTGCCAGTCACCAAAACACATCTTTACACCCCCACACCTCAGCCTCCTCTCAGTGTTGGTAATGTTGAGCTCCCGATGTCCGAATTCTCCCACCTCTCTGGCTGTTCTCTCGTTACTATTTTTCTTCTCCCATAGCTTCACTGAGATCCTATCTTCTCACCTTGGCCGCATACTCTCTCAGCATTAATATCATAGGCTTTGGAGTAAAAGACAACTGCATTTTGGTTCTTTGACTCACATGAGTGAGGTGATTCTAGACTCTAAGCTTCTAGAAAAGAAGCTTTAAGCTGTGATTCACATTCCTGACAGCCTTCTCAACAGTAATGCCCGATGCCTCACTCGTACCCCACATTAACCTTCCAAAATAACTCGGTCCTTACTGTGTGACTCTTTCCCTTCCTGCTTTTAAAATCTGCTAATGCTAAAGACTCTTCCACACCTGTTCTTCTTTGCCTTTACCAAATCGTTATGTAACCAACTCTGTTCAGTTTTATTCTGAAAATGCCTGAGCAGCCATCTGCATCCCAATTGTCGCTGCTGCATTGTTCTTGTTCTCCTCCTCCATGGCAGCCCCTTCCAGATTATAATGTTTGCCTGTTTCTCGAGCCCCCAAAGACCACAAAGGAAGCTATTCCAGTGCCATCACACAAGGGTCTTTATTCAGGCTCCAGCTCAGGTCACACCATCCTCACTGACACAGCAGGATGCGAGGGTGAAGCCCCGAGCCCAGTTTCAAGCAAGCATTTTTAGAGTCAAGCAAACAAGCAAGAGGGTATCCAGCTTGGCACACATCTGATTAGGGGGCTATTATGGAATTTGTTGCTCTTTAAAATAATGACTGGTACTGAAAGCCAAACCATAAACCTTCATAAGTAAATATCTTTAGGTCCAACTGTGACTTCTGATTTCCTCCTGATTGATGGTTGTTAGGGAGTGACCTGAAAACCAGTGCTAGGTCCAGGCCTGGTGGTTAACTGGAGTTCAACCTTAGGTCGGGTTCTCTAAGATGGAGCCTGAACCCAGGACCAGGCTTGCCTCAAATTCACAGAGATCTGCTTACCTTTGTCTCCCATTGTCTCCCAAGCAGTGGCATGCATTAAAGGCATGCACCACCATGCATAGCCGCTTAATTTCTTGAAATCCTTTATTTTGAAGGAAATTTAGACTTGCAAAAATCAGAGTTCTCATAAATCCTACATCCAGCTTTCACTGATGCTAACAGTTTAAGTGACTATGATTACATCATCAAAACTAAGAAATTAATATTGATATAGTATGATTTGTCAACTTACAAACCTTTCTGAAATTTCTTCATCTGACCCACTAATGCCATTTTCCCATTACAGTAGGTAGTCTGAATCCTGCCTAATACATTACATTCAGTCCCCTCTAGTCCAGCACACTCCCTCAAGTTTTCTTTGTCTTTTATGATTTGAAATTTTTGAAGAATTCTTGTCAGTTAGTTTGTGGAAAGTTTTAATTTAGATATGTTCTCATTATATTTCAGTTCATTAAGGATACCACAGAGGTAATACCATATCCCTTAATTGAAATGCTATACTTGATGTCCACATATCTTACTATAGATGATAAATTCTGTCACTTGGTTAAAGGTACAGTCTTCCCAGTGATGATTTGAGCCTGGCAGGTGCATTTGTCATTGCTCATCACACTTTGGTTTACTGTGTTCAGATCTATTCTTGATTTTTACTGTGAGAGGTTATGACTCTGATGCCTATTCCAAGATGATTTTTCTACTTTCATTTTCCTCATTTATTGATAGGAATTCCATTGTAAAGAAGATCTGTTTTAAACTATGCACGCTTTATGTATGCTTGTAAATTCCAGAATTTAGGCAACTGAAGCAGGAGGATCATAAGTCCAAAGGCAGCTTTGGTATATAATGAGACCTTGCCCTACACCTCGTGTATATATTTCTTCGGTATTAACTCATTATTTATTTGTATCGTTATGGACTTATGGATATTTATCTTATTCTATAGTCTGCAACCCACTACCATCATTATTCATTTGTTAGTCAAATTGTCCCAGAATTAGCCTAGTCAATTGGTTAGTTCACATTGGTTCACAATACTTTTAGTACAGCTTCCCTTTTGCAACACAAAATGTTCCAGCTTCATCTTTTACATTACTACCCCAGCCCTGAAATGAGCTGTCTATTCCAGGGAATGAGAATTTTATCCATTCCTTTAGTTTTTACACACACACACACACACACACACACACTCACAGACACACACACACAGCCTGAACACTACTGGCTGATTACAATCCAGAACACTTAGTCTGGCATTGAAGAATGTCCATGCTTTCAACCTCATAAACTTCTTTTTTCAGGTCCCTAACAAAAACCTAGAATAAGGTAATCAGTTCCCATCTCAGCCAGTTGTGATCGATTTCTACTATATTAGTTCCTGACTGCACTCAGGATCAATTTTAGTGGACTGGGGAGATGGCTTAGGCAGTTAAAGGCTTGCTCCATAAACATGAAAATCTGAGTTCAAGTCCTGGAACCTGTGTAAAAGCTATAGTCCATGACTCACATCTGTAACTCTGTCACTGGTGCAAGGTAGAGACAGGGGTATCCCAATGGCCTACTGTCTAATCAGACAAACTAACTGAGCTTCAGCTAGAAAGCAGCTAAGGAAGCCATCCAACATCCACATGTGCATGCACAGGTATGCACACCTATACAGATGTTCATACATCATCATCATCATCATAATTTGTTGTGCTGATTTTATTATATGTATCTATTTTTAAATAGACTGGCTTGGTCACATTTCCCCTTACCTTATTTGAAAATGTTGAGAGCAGAATTTATTACTTTTCCACATTTTTATCCTTAGCATTCAGTTAACATTTGTCATGTGGGTCCCTGGGTAGAAGCAAAGTCGATGGGAGAATCAGAAACAAAATTTAGGTTCAGATGTTCTAGGTATACTAGACAGATAACCACACTTTTGCTAGACACTCCTGTCTAAGGACTGTCTGGAAGATCAATCTTAATCAGCCTTTCTTTCAACCTAGACTTTGAACCAACACTGAAATTAAACTGCTTCTGGAGCTGAGTCTAGAATAAAGCTCCAAGTGCCTCCTACCATCAGGCCAGATCTTTGACCCACTTCCCTTCTGCTGAGAAAGGAGACGGTTTCTGCCAAAACTTGGCGGTCCCATGAGTGATTCATGACACAAGATGGTTTTTCTTTGGATCATTGTGGACATTTTTTGTGCAGCAGAGCCATGGGTCTCTCAAGGCATGGTCTGAAAAGAATTATTTGAGGTCAAAGGAGAACTTCACCTGAGAGTTTTATTTTATTTTTTCCTTTAGTGTAAAAACAAAAGCCTTACCTCATTTTCTGGGGAAAGTTCTTGCAGAGGGATGTGCAGGGGAATTGGATATCAATTATAATCTAGGCTGAGTAAAACGTGCCCTCTAAGTTCAGAGTGGGAAAGGGTGGTGTAGACAGCTGCAGTCGTCAGTATGACTAGGGTAGAATGCAGCCACCAGCCGTACTCACAGATGTCTCTATTCTCTTCCCATAAGTAGATCACTTATTCACAGATATCTCTATCCTTATTCACAGATGTCTCTATTCTCTTCCCATAGGTAGATCACTTATTCACAGATATCTCTATCCTTATTCACAGATATCTCTATCCTTATTCACAGATGTCTCTATTCTCTTCCCATAGGTAGATCACTTATTCACAGATATCTCTATCCTTATTCACAGATATCTCTATCCTTATTCACAGATGTCTCTATTCTCTTCCCATAAGTAGATCACTTATTCACAGATATCTCTATCCTTATTCACAGATGTCTCTATTCTCTTCCCATAGGTAGATCACTTGGATAAAAATGGACAGTGTGCTTTGGTTCATGCTGCTCTGCGAGGTCATCTAGAGGTTGTCAAGTTTCTGATTCAGTGTGACTGGACAATGGCTGGCCAGCAGCAAGGAGTGTTTAAGAAGAGCCAAGCCATCCAGCAGGCCCTCATTGCTGCAGCCAGCATGGGTTACACTGAGGTAAGAAAAAAGGGATAGGATTTTTCTCCAAATTTTTGTATTAAAGAACCTAAAAAAACTGTTAGGGGAAGATTTAAATGCTACAAAATTGCCAGCCAAATTGGTGCAAAGTTTTTAATCACTATTGTGAAGAATGGGGGATTAAATTCCACAAAGCAGTACTCACATGCTATGGTATCTAAAATTTTGTATGTGGAACAAACATGAAGGTCAGAAAGGAGTTTGGAAATTCTCACAGCTCTTCCCCTACTTTGACACTAAGACACAGAGGAGTTACTGACCTGTGTGGACTTATGTTCAGACATTGTGGGACAGGAAGGATGCAACCCACAGAACCTTAAGATGGTTGATTTGGGTTCTAGATCGTACAGTTTTCTTACTGCCTTAAAACCCTAATTTTCATCCATAAAGTTACTTAAGTGGTTTTAGAAGGCTGCTGTGAAGGATGCTCTAAATAATTAACACCATACAAATGATATTTTCTACATTATTAATAAGAGTAGCAAATTCATGGACTTGGTAATATTCTGTGAAAAGTTAAGTAACTGACAGTGAGGGAAAAAATGTAACCAAGGAGCAGGCACATACCTGCTTATGCTTAGTGTAAATTCTAATCTAAGGAATGGGTTACACAGTGACAGTGTTCTCAATTGAATGGTTAATTGAGTGTTGGCTTTGGCCAAATTTAAATCTGTAGCCAAACCTGTGGTTGCAACCTAACTATGATGTAACAAGTAGAGTTGCATCTAATTTGCTCTTTTTCCCAGTAATTTTACTGCCATTAAATCTGATTTTTTGATTTACTGTTAACTGTCTCTCACCTTTATGTAAACTCTACTGATTAAAATGAAACACATTTCAGGTTTAGTTCTAAACCAACCATTGATTTATAAAGTTTGTAACTATTCCTACCATGACTGACTTCAAGCTGCCAGGGTTTTATTGCTCAATATGAAGGTGGGAAGAAATGCACAGTGGCACACGTGACAATGTTTCATTCATACAGATACAATAAATATAAATAACCTTAATATCACAGATGATAATAATAGGACACAGTTAAATAATTCAGAAATTTTAAGAGTTGAGGGGCTTTGTTTTTGTGGTGTTGAGATCAAATCCAGGATCTCACACATTCTAAGCAAGTACTCTTACCTGTGAGCTGTGTCTCATATATTTTTTTTTATTATTCTAGTTTTAATAAGTGACTGAATTTAACAATCAGCTTGTAAACTGGTGTGGTGGTGGTGCACAACTTTAGCCCTAGCACTCAAGAGGCAGAGGCAGGTTTATCTCTGAGTTCAAGGCCAGCCTGATCTACAGAGTGAGTTCCAGGACAGCCAGAGCTACACAGAGAGACACTGTCTGGGGGTGGGGCGGAGATCAGCTTATAAACTTTCTGAAAATTAAAGAATCGGCTCTCCTGGGTCTCTACTCAGGAGCCCGTCCCACTGCGAGGGATGCTCCAGGGGAGCAGCCGTCCTCTCAACTGGCACTAGACATCACCGAGTGAATCTGAAGCAAAACCGAAATTTGTATTGTCTGTGCAAAGTCTCCTAACTCCCGGTACATCAGATTCCTGGGGAGACAGGCAGTCCTCATACTTCTGAGAGAAAACAAGAAAACAATTACTTTAAGGAACTATAGACCTCAGCTTTCTCCACATTCATTTCCTATGTCCGTATCGGGCATCATACAAGAGATTGTATCATTGCCTTAAATAAGAAGAACATGTAATTTTTAAATCACATGATATATGGACTATGTTAAATAAAATTATGAATACTGTCTGGTAGGACAGCTTCTATCAGTATGGTTTCTGTTTTCTTTGGTAAGGCTATCAGTACTGTTTTTTCGTATGTAAGAAGTGTAGTGGTGCTAAGAGGATTGCCTTCCAGTGCTTCCAGATCAGGGACAGCAGCATAGCGTCTCATCTGCAGTGCGAGCTGACATGACTTCTTGTTTCAGATTGTCTCCTACCTACTTGATCTTCCAGAAAAAGATGAAGAGGAAGTGGAGCGAGCACAAATCAACAGTTTTGACAGTCTTTGGGGAGAGACAGGTACTTCTCTGGGACATTGCTGTCTTCTCTCAGTGTCGTGTTATATTCATGCTGACTTTCTGGGTCTCTCTTACCATTATTTTGAGTCTGACAAACTTTAGCACTCAGTCTTAAGACTTTTGTATTAGAGACCAGTTCAGCCCAAGTGAAAAGTTAGGCAACTTTTCGCTTCCAGCCCACTTTGCCTTTGGATTTTCCACCGTTACCACTTTTTTTAAAAGAATCACCACTCATGTTTCAGATATTTCTTTACAGTACAGAAGAAAACAATTGTGGCCTTCCTTTTGTTTGACCCTCATACGACTTCCTTTTCCTTCTTCCCAGAGTTAGGTCCTACTTACAACTGTTAACTGGGAAAATCCTGCTTCCATCCATCCACATCTCTGGCCTAGCCACACGTCTTTATGGTTATCTAGCACTGTTAAGCTTTACAGTGTGATGAGAGCTGCCAGCTAGATGCAAACTGAAGGGGCCACCAGATCTACTCCAGTCCCTCGGGGTCTATAGCAAAGCATTGTCTGTCATCCGTTCCTTACTTCACCAACAGTAGCTCTTCCTCATGGTTAATACAGGAAATGAATGCAGTCTTTCCTCCAAGACTAGGCTGGAGAAGCATAGTAACCGCTGATGTGTTTTCATGGAACTAGGGCAGGGAAAGAGTAGAGCAACCACAGACATGTTGCCATTAGAAAGAGACTAATATTGAGATGGTAAATGTGTGTAGCATGTTTTACTAAACAAGAAGGGTATACATTTGGTAAAGGAAAGAATGTTGTTAAAAATCAGGGGGCTGGGGATTTAGCTCAGTGGTAGAGCGCTTACCTAGGGAAGCGCAAAGGCCCTGGTTAGGTCCCCAGCTCCGAAAAAAAAAAAAAAAAAAAAAAAAGATAAAATGTTTGAATTTATCTAACATTTATAACAATTTGTTAAATTGTTTTCTTTCTTCCCCTGCTAAAATGTGCATAGGTTTCATGACTTCCTTTACATGTGTAATGATCCAAAGCTCCTTCTCAACAATTTTTCCCTTTGTAAAAGCCAAAGAGCAGATGCCAGGCAGCTGCAGCTTAAGAGGCCATGATAGATTAAAGGAAAATGTGCAGCTGGGAACAGCTGCTCTCCTTGGAACCCCATCCTCAGAGAAGTCCAGGGAAGGTGACCTAAAAGTGCAAAAGGGACATGTTGGTTTACCTCTCCTATTAGCAAAACCTTCTCAACAGTGTTGCCACACCTCCTGATACAGCCTTCTACCAAGGGCGTGAGAGCAGAGGGGCCCAGAAATGCCATGACCCATGTGGTCACGGTGAGTAGGGATGATAAGGCCATACTCACCATGGACAGCATCAAACTGTGCTATGCTCAGAGAAATCCTTAGATTCAGACAGTGCATAACTGTGGCTGGTGAGATGGCTCCCTAGGTAAAGGGACTGCCTGCCACACAAGTATGAGAACCTGAGTGTGGAGTCCAGCATGCTAAATCCCAGTGTCCACAGAAACAAAAGCATGGCAACATGGTAGATCCCAGGGCTCTCGACTGGCCAGCCCTACCAACAAGCTGCAGGTTCAGTGTAGGGTCCTGCTCAAACTGACTAGAAAGTAATGAAGGAGGACAACCTCTGGCCTCTAAACATGCGTGCATGGGTAAATGCATACACACACACTAAATGAGGGGCTTAATTTTTATTGAATATGAATTTCTTATTCAAATAAAGCTGTATGGACTGGCTGGGACAATGGCTCAGAGGGTAAAGGCACCATATTGACCTGAATTTAATCCTCTGAACCCACATGATAGAAGGAGAGGACCAACTTCCTTGTTACCCTTTGACCTCTACATGCTCATTGTATTACACACACACACAAATATATATATATATGTATATATATATATGAATAAATCTTTATACTCAAAGTTAAAAATATTTCATACTTAAACATGCACATAAACTTTTATCAGTGTACCATCTCAAAAGTTTAAAAATCAAAATTTCATGTCACAACTGTATATTTAATTTGGTATTTACATGCAATAATTTTACTATTGAAAACTATACTTTGGAACAAATATAATTACTGGATCTGTAGAAAATTACTTGAGGCAAAGCATGGTCACATATGTCTATAACCTCAAGACTGCAGAAGCAGGGGCAGGAAGATGATTGCATCTGGTCTACACAGCAAGTTCCAGGCTAGCCACAGTGTGTAGAAACACTCTACAAAACAGAACTATTTGACTTCAGAGAGATTTTTCAAAAAGATTATTATCTTGGCTATGTGAAAAAGGACCCTACAACTCAGCATTCATGAGGCATGGGCGACGTGTGTGTGTGTGTGTGTGTGTGTGTGTGTGTGTGTGTGTGTGTGTGTGTGTGTGTGTGTGACAGACAGACAGACAGACAGACAGACAGAGACAGAGATGCGTGATATGTGTTTGCTTTTGATGTGGTGGAAGTCTCATCTGCAACCCTGACAGAAGCTGTACCTAGGGAACGCACAGTGGTCACAGTTTTACACTCTGTCATTTAACTATAACCAAAGGCAGAGCTCCACTAACAAAAAGAAGCAACATTTCTGTCAACACACGAACACAAGTTCTTTCCTCTCACAGCTGTCCTCAGTCACATCCCAGTCTCAGAGATGTTAAGGTGGGGAGCAGTGAATCTATAATCAATGAAACACATCTTAGAGTAAATTAAAATAGTACTAAGATACAACATTTGCACATCGCATTTCTTAAAATCAGATCATAAAGTACCCTGGGTGCTTTTGTCTTCCTTTGGCATCCTCTTTAATCCCCCAGAGTCATCTTCTCGTGTCCAGCCTTCCCCATATGGCTAGCTATATCAAACCCAAAAGACCATGGAAAGGGGAGACTCGTAACCATTATCTTTTATGCCACTGCAAAACTGAAAGGGTTTCCCCTTCTGTCTCACAGGTCTGTCCCAGACTTCTTAGGGAGCAGTACAACAGCAGCAATAAGGGGACACATCGCCCTGCCTGCTCCTTCTGTACACACATAGACTAGGGCCAGCTACTCAGAGCCCCTAGCAGCTGTAGAGGCTCACAAAATAAGATACCCATACTTTGTACCTGTGTCATCTGTGGCCAAGATTATTGCCGCAGTCTCCTTGCTAATCATCCGTTCTTTCTCCCCTTCTCTCTGGTGATTCCTGTTCCAGAGGGATCTTTTACGTCATAGTCTAATGTCATGCTTCCACTTACCAACCTTTGTATACTAGTTGTATAATTGTAAAATTCTACCCAAGCTCTTTCCTATCTGCATCTTCAAGCACGCACAGACACACACACACACACACACACACACACACACACACACCCTCATACACATACACACGCCCGCATACACATACACACATATACACACACACATACCACAAATCATTTTTGTCAGATGCTGACAAACTAGGGAAACAAATTTTGTTTCTAGTCTCTTGGGAAGTGATTTAATTTTTTCTTTTTCTTCTTCTAACTGTTATGGTTCATGGACACGGCTTTACCTTAATCTCCTTTCTTTTAAGAACTCCTAACAGTTTTTGATAAGACTTATAATATCCAACCAAAGCAACTCCTTGGTCTTGATCCTGAACAGTGCAGACTGTGTTCTGCATCACAATTGTTCTGAGATGAGATTGTCCAGCTGTGTTCATGACCATGTCTAGCTGTCATCTGAAGGCTGCTGCCAAATGACATCATAACCTAAACAACAGAGATTATACAACAGAACAAGGCCAAGTGGAACATTAAAAGTGTGTTACTCAATAGAGAGAAAGAGGCCAACCAGAGTAATATAATTGTTAGAATAGACAGTGCAACTTTCCAGACGAGCACTGTCTGTGAATAATATGTTCTGTGAACTGGCATCATTAGTGAAAGCCTGGGTTCTGAAATACTAGTCTATTTTCTTCAAAGTGCTATCAGTTTTGCTTTGTTTTAATAATAAGAATGTTCTTGGCCCTCACATACTTGGAAGTTTGCCAGAACCCTATAACCTGGTACTTTAAACAAAATATGGGAGTTAGAAATTTTCCAAATGGTTTCTTTGAGGCACAGAGCATGTCTTAAGTTCTTAGCTACTCTTGTGTTCAAATGCCTGTGCAAGCCTAACAACCTTTTAAACTGTTAAAAATATGCACTTGGAAGCCAGACATGGTGGCACACTCGGGAGGCAAAGGCAGGCAGATCTCTGAGAGTTTGAGACCAGCCTGGTCTACAGAGTGAGTTCCAGGACAGCCAGGCATATGAAGAGAGCGTCTATCTCGAAGGAAGGAAGGAAGGAAGGAAGGAAAGGAAGGAAGGAAGGAAGGAAGGAAGGAAGGAAGGAAGGAAGGAAGGAAGGAAGGAAGGAAGGAGAGAGAAAGGAAAAATGAAAAGTGTGTATATATGTGTGTACACACACATACACTTGCACTGCATTCAGTGTATACACACACATTCACTTCATAGAGGATAACACTGTCCTCCTGTGACAAATTAAGCAGAAAAGATAATCACAAGACTTGCAAAATAGGGGTTGGGGATTTAGCTCAGTGGTAGAGCGCTTGCCTAGCAAGCACAAGGCCCTGGGTTCAGTCCCCAGCTCCGAAAAAAAGGAAAAAAAAAAAAAGACTTGCAAAATAAAATTGAGTACATCTTCAAAAATTGCTACATTTTCCCTTATGAACCCATTTTACCCTTAGGACAGGAAGAGATTATTTGAAAGTCTTTTGTATGTGTAAGTTATAAGGAGTTTTAATTTTATATATGGCTCAGTTATAGACAAATTAAGCTAAACCCCAAAGCAAATGCCAGGCCAGCCAGATAGCTCAGTGAGTAGGGTACTCGCTGAGTAGCCTAATGACCTGAGTTCTATCCTTGGGATGCGAGTGGTGGAAGGAGAGAACTAAACCCTGCAAGTTGTCCTTGGTCTACGTTTGTTTACATATACACCAAATAAATAATGTAAATGTTTAAAATTCTATAATTTTTCACTTAAGTGAAAGATTATAAGTGACCAATTGATTCAAATTTCACTAGCTTCTTTGATTAGAGTACAACATTTGAGAACTAAAATATGTATACCCGCCTAATAGTGTTTATTTATCATTGAATATATGGCTGTGATGAAGGGAGGACCTTTTGTCAGCCTACTATATCAGTTCTCCAGATCAAGTTGGAAGATGGGGAAACATGTATTCCCAATTTGTTTTTTAATAAAATATAACTCATACTATTTTCTAATAATTTTCCATTTTCCTACCCTTTGTCCAGACTTTAAAACGTAAGGGCTAAGGAGCTAAACATAGGTCCTGTGTTCAGATCCCCACCATCCACATAAAAAATTGAACACAGTGGCATACATCTATAATCCTAGCCCTAGGGAAGCAGAGACAGCTGAAGTTTAGGAGCTTGCTGGTCTCCAGTCTAGCTCTTTGTTCAGTGAGACCCTTTCTCAAAACAAACAAACAGAAAACTGATGGAGAGTGTCTTAGTGCTGGGCTGTTAGAGACACCATGACCATGGCAAATCTTACCAAAGAGAGCATTTAACTGGAGGCTCGCTTACAGTTTCAGAGAGTGAGTCTTAACATGGCAGGAGTCTGATGCCAAGTATGGAGCCAAAACAGTGGCTGAAAGCTGCACCCCGCCCGGCTCATAAGCAGAGAGAGATTGAGCTTGTCGTGGGCTTTTGAAACCCCTAAGCCTACCCACAGTGACACGCTTCCTCCGACAAGGCCACACCCCCTAATCCTTCTAATGTCAAAGAGCTCTACTCCTTGAAGACTAAACATCTTCAAATCTATAAGCAATCTTACACAGTAGAGAGTAACTAAGGAAGACACTTGGTGTCAACCTCTGACTACCTACACATGCATGAGGACACATATACAAACACCATACACAGAGAGAATTATTATGAATTCTAATAACAGATTTCAGCTAGGTATTGTGGCATAGACCTGTAATCCCAGCATTGGGGAGCTAAAAGGAAACACTGAGTTTAGACCCAACCTAGGGTATATATGGAGAACTTACTTCCAAATAATAAATAAACCTATACATTTTATTTTTTTTAAAAATTTATTTATTTTATGTCCGAGTACACTGTTGCTCTCTTCAGACACACCAGAAGAGAGCATCGAATTCCATTACAAATGGTTGTGAGCCACCATGTGGTTGCTGGGAATTGAACTCAGGACCTCTGGAAGAGCGGTCAGTGCTCTTAACCGCTGAGCCATCTCTCCAGTCCCAAACCTATACACTTTAAATGTCTTTGTTAAATCAATGTCTGTCTGTTACAAGATGAACTTTGTATCTCCAAACTGTTCATCCTACTTTACAAACAATACAGAAAATGAAATATACACTCAGAATGTGAACTGTATCGAAGATCATAAATGATGGACAATAAGATAGAAAGAGAAATAATTTCTTCCTCTGTGTACCCTTTATAGTCACTTTATATTACAGCTGTTTTTAAGTCTGGTGTGGTGTTGCGTACCATCCCTGTAATCCCTGCCAGACATTCAAGGTCATCGTTGGCTGCAGCGTGAGTCTGGGCTGTGTGAGAACTTTCCTAGACCCCTCCCCCAAATAAAGGAAGAAAGTCACCTTTTTCACACCTTTTTTCTCATCTTTAGGACCATCTTACTTTGAACAGTTCTGTCCCTCAAGCTTGCAAATCTAGCTTTAAAAATTTATTATCTTAATTAGCTTAAAAAGAAATAAAAAATAAATTGTCCAAAGCCTTAAATTACAGTTCCTGTCTTCGGTTCTTTAGTTTTGAGAGCACAGGAATAGAGGTTGACCAAGACTTTTTTCAGCGATTTTCTGTAGAGTCACTCCTCTAGACTCCATTCACACAGAGTGGTGGGCTTGTAACTAGGTTGAGAACCTTAAAAAAAAGAAGCCCCTAAAGAAGAGTAGACGACCTGAGTATAGGAAAAATGAAACCAGGTGAATTTGATCAAAGTGATTTTTCAGTGAATTCATTATTATGATTGGCTCCAGATATTGTGAGCTCTTTTAAATGTCTTTATTATTTTTCTTTAAAATATCCTTTTTGGAAAGGCAACCAAAATTATTACTCTTGGAGGTAAAGTTGTGATTGCATTAATCAGACACACTAATTTATTGTGTTTGCATATAAAACAAAGCATTTAGAAACACATTAATCCATGTTTAACATTGAAAACTAGAAAAAAAAATAATAAGAAGAAGCCCAGCCATCCTCAGTCTTTGTTATCTGCCTTTAGCCCTGACAGCCGCAGCTGGAAGGGGCAAACTGGACGTGTGCCGTCTGCTTTTGGAGCAAGGGGCAGCAGTGGCCCAGCCAAACCGCAGAGGAGCGGTGCCCCTATTCAGCACTGTTCGCCAGGGCCATTGGCAGGTAAGTAGGGTGCTGCTTCCAGCCCTCAGGTAAGAATGAGCTCCAGGTGGGAACGTCTGGTGCAAAGAGAGGAGGCCACGCTGGGTTTCTCAGCAGTCATCAGGCTTGAGGACATGGGCCTTTGTTACTAATGTTCCACTCAAGTGAGAATGTAAGAAATTAGCACTCACCCAATGAGGTGGTGTGCACCTTTCATCCAAGCACTCGGGACAGAAGCAGGTGGATCTCTGTGAGTTCAAGGCCAGCCTGGTCTACATAGTGAGTTCTAGGACAGCCAGAATAACATAGGAAGACCCTGTCTCAATAAAAAGGGGGTGGGGAAGAAATTAACACTCAAAACCATCATTGTGAGCTATATTGATTAGCCCTGGTCATGGAGCAACACCCTTCTCTATGCAACAGTATCTGCCAGTTGACTGGGAGTTCACATCTCAGCAGACCCTTTCAAACCGGTTACTCACAGATGTTTCAGACTGGCTGGAAGAAAACACACTTAAACTCTCGTTATTTATGCTTTCCAGAGCTTTGGACTCTAGAAAAACCATTAATTTACACACTGGGATGGAAAAGGAAAGGGCACTGACCATGGTCTTTGGAGGCACTAGTAGACAAAAGGCCCTAGAAGCCAACGGTCCTCAACAGAAGGCACTGCCATAGTCAGTCCAGTGGGGAGATTCTGCTGCTGCTGAGGCTTGTAGCCTCCAGAGATGAGTAAAATGGAATGATACGGGTAGTTACTCGATGTGGGACTTCTGTTTGGTTTAGACCACATCTTGACTTGTCTTTTTTTCTAACCTGATGTCTTAGTCACATGTTCAGAGATGAATCCTCATTCATCTATCTCTAAGGGAGTTAAGATAGCAAATCACACGCCATTAGAACTGTACAGAAAGTCATGAGTAAGTTGCTACAGGAGAACACTGCTTATGGGGGACTCACATCTGCAGCAAGGAGAACTTCACACTCCAGGACATGCATGCGTCATCTCAGCAGCTCTCCTTACAATAACCAGCCTCTGTCTGTCTGCACTTGCAGATTGTTGACCTTTTACTGACCCATGGAGCAGATGTCAACATGGCAGACAAGCAGGGTCGTACTCCCCTGATGATGGCTGCTTCTGAAGGCCATCTAGGAACTGTGGACTTCCTTCTTGCACAAGGTAAGCCTGAGAGGCTGTGACTAGAGCCTGTAAGAATTCACTTAACTCCAGGCATTTGGAACATGTTGAGAATGATATTACTAATTCAGTTGATTAGAAAACACAAAGCCGGACTGGAGAGATGGCTCAGTGGTTAAGAGCACTGACTGCTCTTCCAGAGGTCCTGAGTTCAATTCCCAGCAACCACATGGTGGCTCACAACCATCTATAATGGGATCTGATGCCCTCTTCCGGTGTGTCTGAAGAGAGCAACAGTGTACTCACATATGTAAAATAAATAAATAAATATTTTTTAAAAAGAAAGAAAGGAAGGAAGAAAAGAAAAAATGCAAAGCCAGATGCTCCTGCTTTTTTTTTTTCTCCTCCAGTTTTTTAAAATAAGATTCCAGGCTGGCCTTGAACTTACAACATTGTTTCTTGCCTCAGTCACCTAAGTATACCTGGTGCTCTCGTGTGTGTGTGTGTGTGTGTGTGTGTGTGTGTGTGTGTGTTATATACATTCGAATGGGTATATATGTTTTTATAACAATGTACACCAGGCTGACCTCAAACGAGGTGATTCTCCTGTCTTAGCTTCCAAAGAGCAAAGTTTACAAATTTACAAAGTTTACCTCACCACCCCCAACCTGCCCACTTACACCCTGGGGAATTCTAACTCTGACATTCCCTTTTTCCTTATAGCCTGAGTGACTGTTATGAAATCAATACATTCTGAACTCTTTCTTTCAAATCAGTAGTCTCCAGACTTCAATATTTTTATGTATACCCAGTAAATATCCACCTATCTTAGAGGCTGATTTGCTGCTACTGCTGCTGTTGCTGCTAGGGGTGGGGTTGAAGGTGGTATGGTGTCTTATTGTGTAGTCCTGGCTAGCCTAGAACTTGCTCTGTAGACCATACTGGCCACAAACTCACAAAGGTCCACCTGTGTTGACCTCCGAACTGTTGGGATTAAAGGTGTGCACCAATACACCAGGCAAAGCTGGATATCAGTTTGTCAGCCTGCATGGCTAACATTTGTTTCTTGACTCCAAAGGAAAGTTGAAGCACTTGCTAGCAATGAGGCCCTCTTTGGAGAATTAGGATATTGCTATTAAGCTGTCATAATAAATTCCATGTGACACTTTCCAGCACACTCACACCGTTGGTAAATGGGAAACTGCTTTTTCTCTACAGGTGCACAATGGTAAGACATTTCAGCTTCCTGCTGATTGCTATAAGCTCAGCTACCTATGCAGTAGTGGCATCACAGACTGCCATATAGAAAAGGCTCATCTCTAGTAGCACTGCAGTGCCATCTAGTGGAGTCTTAGATTGGAGCAGCAGGGGCTAGTAAGGCAACTGAAACTATGACATCATTCCAGTTAGCCTTTGCTGTTAATAAACCAACCTTAAATATATATAATTATCCATATGCAGATGCACATTCCTTTAAGGGAACCAGCCTTCTGAAGAACTGTGCCCAGACCTGAACAGCCAAGGATAGTTGAATAAGAAGACTGGGCTTCTCCTAAGAGACTTGCTGTGGCTTTAGCTCTGTCTTTGCAGGAAAGATTTGTTTCCACAACCTCAGACTCAAAGGTGGCTAGAGTCAAGAATTGCTCTTGCAGGGTACAGTGTAGCTCTTGTCTTGGTACAAGTTGCCGAACAAGTCTGACTTGATATCTGCCTTCATTTCTGCTAGAGGAGGGGAGCAGCACATGAGGGAACAGACCTAGGTTCTTAAGATGTGGCACACAGCGGGGGGTTGGGGATTTAGCTCAGTGGGGATTTTAGCAAGCGCAAGGCCCTGGGTTCAGTCCCCAGCTCCAGGAAAAAAAAAAAAAAGATGTGGCACACAGCAAGGTCCAGAGCAAACTGTAGCCATTAGAAGAGCACTGATGACCTTAGATGAGTACTGTATTTGCCACATGCCCGCAGACATCCACAGGCATAGATGACAGGTTTGCTCTCCCCATGGTCTTTGAACCTTTTGTATTTTCTTTAGGTTTTCTTTTTTTTCTTTTGTTTTTTTCACTTACATGAGTTTTCACTAAGTTTAGACTACATTGTTTGTAGAACATTGTAGAGTAGGAACTCTCAAGTGATTTTAATTTTTTTAAATAATCTATAATTTATAGCTGGTGACCCAGTTTAGCTGGCTGAGTGCTTGTCTAACATACACAAGGCTCCAAGTTCAGTCTCAGCACCACAAACTTGGACTGACACACCTACAATCACAGCACTCAGGGGATGGAGATGTGACTCACATAGGCCTTGAACTCACTGTGTAGCCCAGACTACCCTCAAACTCACGATTCCCCTGCTTACTCCTACCTGTTTGGGGGTTACTGATGTATGTCACCATGGCCAGTCAGGGTCAGTCTTAAAATGAAAAGAGTCTAGAAGTGAAAGCTATTCCTCAACAGCATGTATACCTTAGACATCAGCATCCCTTTTGGCTGTAAACTTTTGTGTCCTCGGTCCATTAAAACAGGTTTCTCTTCTTTTAGGTGCCTCCATTGCCCTGATGGACAAAGAAGGGTTGACAGCCCTCAGCTGGGCTTGTCTGAAGGGCCATCTCTCAGTAGTACGCTCTCTAGTGGATAATGGAGCTGCTACAGACCATGCAGACAAGAATGGCCGCACCCCACTGGACCTGGCAGCTTTCTATGGTGATGCTGAGGTGGTAAGTATCTTTAAACAGACCTCAGAGAGAAAGGACAGGGGTGCTATCCAACAAGAATATATCTAGGATCAAATGTGAAGTACTGTTTTGATGGTTCTAACACAGACTCTTCAGAAGACAGGAATGTACAAAACATTATTCAAAAGCAAGACTATCACTGTGGCCTGAAATACATACATACATATATATATAAAATAGCCTGGTTTAGACAAGCAGTTTGAAAGGGGCAAGCTATATCCATTGTACATGTTAACAGTTGTGCTTGTCCCTTTCCTAGGTCCAGTTCCTGGTGGATCATGGGGCCATGATTGAGCATGTTGACTACAGTGGAATGCGTCCTTTGGATCGGGCAGTGGGTTGCAGGAACACGTCTGTTGTAGTAACTCTACTGAAGAAAGGAGCCAAAATAGGTAAGAGAGAGAGAGATGCTATTGACCATCTGTGCCCAGGGGCCAGTGGTCTGGCTTTCCTGGGTTTTTGGAGTGAATGTATGTAGTTCTCCCTCTGCCCTGGTCCAATTACTGCCCAAGTGAATGAAAGGCTACTGGCCCAGAGAGAGTACCATCTGATCTGAGCCATAGTCATAAAGCCCTGTATCCAGAGTCACATGACTCTCTGCCCTGCCCTTTCTAGCTTTAGCCAGGAGGCTGCGCTGAGCTTATGCACATTTTAGTGCTGCCTGTGCACTAGCCCCACCCTGTGAGCATCCTGGCTCCCTGCAGTGCCATAAGCCTTTGCTTTCCTTTGCTCTCTGTGCTTCCCTCTCCAGCCCCTGCTGCTGCTCTCCCAGCTGCTCCCCCGCCCACACACTGTAGACAGGGTTGGCTGATGTGCTGGCTTTTGCTGCCTGCCTCTCACTGCTGCTTTTTCCTTCTTTTTTTTTTTTTTTTTTTTTTTTTTTTTTTTTTTTTTTTTTTTTTTTTTTTTTTTTTCACCTTCATCCATTTTTTTTTCCTTTCCTACAACTTTTTGTTTTCTCCTTTCTTTGAAGGTTGTCAGACGTTACCGAGTCGCCCACGAGGTATATTTCACCGCTGTCAGCATCAGGCGTGGTCTGATGGCTTGGTCAGCTTTGCCTTCTCCTCTTTGATTTAGCCTGCATGAGTTCCCCACACCTCTAATCTTTTAATTTACTTCACCTTAAAAGAAGATTTTTTAATGACTGTTGCAGAGAATAACTTGAACTTTTGATAACTAACCCTGAAAAGCTTAGTTGGTAAATAATTCAGTCATCTGTAAACTAATCAATTTAATTTTATTCTTTTCTTTCATGAGTCAAGTAGTCTTCTTGATGTTTGTTTCATATCTATTGACGTTAGAATTATGCTCCTGGTTCCAAGTGAATCCCAGGGAGTCCTATTTGGTACTTAGCTCTAAGGGAGCCTTTAGAGTACTTAAAGAGGGTTCCCTTCTACAGAATGCACACTTCAAAATTGAGTCTATGTGGGAGTTTGCCATCTCAGACAGAAGATAAATTATTCTTTTTTGGCTTTTTCTAATCATGTGGTAACATTTAACCCTTTCTTCCAACTTCCTGATTTAAAACAATTTCAAACTAAGCCATTATATGCTCCTGTGTACCACACAGGTGTTTACTGCTCCCTGTGGCACAAGCTTGGACACCTCAGATATTCTTATTTTAAGGTGAACACAGACAAATCCGATGCAGCTTCTTGGCAATGGGAGTCACTAATACACTCCCAGGCCTAAAAGTGAGGCGATTACTTGGAGCAAGTTGTTCTCTCAGCAGAAATTCCCCAGGATATTTTTTTCACCCAGCTTCCTACCACCTTACATTGTATGAGTTCTTTACCCATCATGCATCCTGTACACTACAGGTCCAGCCACATGGGCGATGGCCACCTCCAAACCAGACATCATGATCATCCTGTTGAGCAAGCTGATGGAAGAGGGGGACATGTTTTATAAGGTGAGGGCGGGAGGGACTTCTTTTTACATGTAGAATCTTGAAAACTTGGAAGTTTCCATTCTTCTCTATAGAGGCAAAGGTAGAAACTATTCCCTGGTCCTGGGCTCCTAATTCAGGGGCCCTGAGATTTTTGGGGGTTTTTTAATGGGTTTTTTTTTTCTTTCTTGACAAGAAAGCAAAAACATTCTGGTTTTAGCTGGTCACTTACAGTTCAGTAACAGGTTTTTCTCAGAATCTTCTAAGTAAGGAACTCATAGGGCAATTAAAGGCAAAATTAGGTAATATTGGTATTCCCAGGTTTATTGATCTTAATTTTTATATATAGTAGCACATACCTGTAGACCCAGACTTTGGAGGTGGGAACAGGAACTTAAGGTTCTCTTCGGCTATAGAAAAGTTTGCAGGCAGCCTTGGGAAAAAAGTTCATAGTAATAATAAACTGTGATTATTATGCATCTGATTAAAGCCACTGTCACTGGATGACAGTCTTTAAGAAATAGGTATCCTTAATAAACACTTGGCCAGAAAGAAATTCTTAGGGTATTCCATGTCAGTCGCGTCACAGTGTTTGAGTTCACTGGATCATCCCTGAAGGTAAATAACTCCAGCTGAGTTCTTAGCATCCTTGAGATATTACAGATCTAAAAGATGATAAAATTACTGCAAAATTCCTTATTTTATGAATATATAAGGTTCTAAGCAGAATTCTAGTTCCTAGTTATGGCTTGTAGAAAGCTTGAACCTTGGTCCAAACTTAATCATATTTATGGACCTTAATGACATCCTCAATACTATAAGATAACTTCTGCAGTCCCAGGGCAGGGTTTCTTGGCTCCTAATGTAAATCGACACTTCCGTAATTCTCCCTTGGAGACTCCACTGCTCCTGACTAAAGGATAATGAAAGGTAAAGAAGTGGCACTACCTGAACATGCAACTCCTCAGAGGAAGTGTCCAGATGACGGTGAGGCTGCTGACTCGGCTGACTGGGTCTGTCTGAACTTTATGTACAGCCTTCCAGATGCAAAGTGTAAAAGCAGTTCAGTGTTTCTGCAGAGGATCCCGAAGTTGGTCAGATTTACTTCATCTTGGGGAAATGGTTTACAAAGTGAGAGTCACAAATTCCAAGCTTCTCCTCTCTGCTACCACCTACCTCCTGCCTGATCACAAATACCATGAATTGACAGTTTTCTACCATTGTGTTAGAGAAGCCTCAGATAGACCATTCTAGGTCCTGAGGAAGAGAATTATCTCCTCTGTGGGACAGCACGTTAGGACAGGAGTGTCAAGACCAGGAAGTTTTATGTACCCCAAGTAGAGCTGTTCAGGAAAAGAAGGAACTTCCCAAATGACCAAGGGTAGCCCTTGAGAACAGAAGCTGTTCTATGCATTTGCCAAGATTTTGTTTCTCTGGCTTGTGATTTTAGACGTCCCTTCAACCTTCCTGTCCTTACCAAGTGAGTTTCTTATAGAAAAGACTAGATTTCTGCTCTCAGCATCAAGGGACCTTTATAACAACTGATAAGAGCAGGCAGGAACCAGGGACCAGATCTCAGCCACTCAGCAAACCAACACTTTGCTCTTTATTTGTACCCCCTTAGAAAGGTAAAGTAAAGGAAGCTGCCCAGCGCTACCAGTATGCTCTGAAGAAATTCCCTAGAGAAGGGTTTGGTGAGGACTTGAAAACCTTCCGGGAGCTAAAAGTGTCTCTCCTCCTCAACCTCTCTCGATGTCGCAGGAAAATGAACGTAAGTCTCTGATCTCCACTCTTTCTGCAGTGATAGAAATGGAATGTTCCTGCCACTCACTACCTTATTACTACGGCCCTAAAATCCTTTCTGCCCCATTTGGAACCTGGTTGTCCTTCACAGAACACTGACATTTGCAAACTGAAATAAATCCACAACAAATACAAATTTCTCAAGCTTAGAAACGCTAGTTCCCTGTAAGCAGTTTGTGGCATTCTGCAGTTTCATCATCCCCACTGAAGTGACCAAGACACTCTCGTCTCCACACACTCTCTTCAGCCATTCTCACCAGAATTTTGGCTGCAGTTAGGGCTAGACTTCATTTTTTCTAGTGTGCTCCATAGTCAGGTGCCAAAGGGTTGGGATGAAGTCTCAGGACTGTGGACTTCAAAGTTAATTTCTAAGGTAACTCTTGACATTTTCATCTCTTCCCTGGCCTCTATATTCCAGTATATCACACCCCTTCTTGCTTGGATGAAATCTTAAAATTCTTTCAGGCTCTTTCTCACCCCCAGTTGTCCTTGGCTCTTCTCCATTCTTTGCAGGGATAGCTTCAGCCAGTGCTCCTTTGTCATGCAGAGCTCCTGAGCTGAGAAAACCTCAGGTACTGGAAGTGCTTACAGTCAGGACAGAGTCACTGACATCCACTAGTGGTTTCACAGTCACTCAGGAGATAGAAGTAATCCAAACCAAGCAGGAAGTTTTGATCAGTGAGAGATTCAAGAGTAACCTGTCCAGAAGGAAGGTTCTGGCTGCAGTGGAAAAGGATCTGCTCTCAAGTCCAGAAGGCTTATGTACATAAAACCTCTGCATCACTGATTTCAGCCCTGAAACCTGACCAAGAAAGAGCCCTGAGATAGACTTGGCTGTCTCAGAGGACACAGTTCTGCCTTCAGAGGCAGAAAGGAGTTGGGGCAAGGAGGAGATAACTTTGGGCAGAGGTGAAGTGTGGAAGGTATTGGGGTATAATAGTAAAGTCCTACCTGAGGTTCTCATGTGAGCAATGGAATCAGTCCCAGAGGTCAATGTGGCCCTCCCCTAAAAGTGAAGCAAAGCTTCCCAGCATGTGCCGATCTTCTGACTTCTTTTCTTCCTCGCTTTTAATTGGCTTTTAAAACTTTGCTTTGGGTATTAGCTCAGTCACATGGTTCTTGCTTAACATGCACAAGACCACCCCCCCATAGGTCTTCATAGGAAGAAGAGCTGTTTTACTCTCATATTCTTAGATACAATGGTTATCTCTCAAGTGAGGAAAGGGAAAGGTTGGAAACGAGGGATAGAACATAGTCCATACCATTTCCTTACAAAGCCAGTAATTACCTCTTAGGAGCCAACACTGCACGAAGCACCAGAAGCCCCCGCACCTCAGTAGACAATTTCTTATGAGCCCTTAACCTGTGCCCCAGGACCTTTCTTCTACCTTGTTTTCTGCCTTAGGAACTATGAATGTAATTCTGCTCTACTATGATTCTGATGTTTAAAGAAGAGAAAAATCTAAGCCAAATATGGTGGCATGTGTCTGTAATGCCAGTACTTTTGAGGCAGAAGCAGGAAGATTAGGGGTTCTAGGGTAGCTTGGGGTACATAGCAAGACTATGTCTCAAAACATAGAACCACCCCCAGTGAAGACTAAAACTTGCACTTTAACTTAGTATTTAAGGAGATCTTAAAGAGGACAGGCATTGCCTACTCAATATTATATGCTTCAGACCCTATTCCTGAGAGTTGTCATGGTTGCAGCAGTATCTCTGAGACTGGGCTTCTCCAGGATGTCTCCAGGACAGCACAATGAGTCACACCCAGAGTCTACTTGTTTCTTTGAAAATTTGAATGTTTCCTAAGTAAGAAATCAAACAGGAAAAGGAACAAGCCAGAGAAGTATCTGTGAAATATGAATATTCATATAGTACGGGGACCTACTCTATGTCTTGTGTGTGAGTGTGTGTATGTCTAGTATACATAGAATTTAAATGTATTATGCTTAACCTTATGGCTGAAACAGTGTGGGTGTAAAGAATGTTCAAGTGACTTGAGTTAGGATAGACCAGAGACCTGAACCTGTCTGTCTGGCATCCCCATGTCCTCTCATACCTAGTCAACATTCTTTGCTGTTACCCAGACCTTTCTCCTGGGCTCTGTGGGGTACATTCTCAGTCAGCACAACCACAAGGAGAACCAACAGAATGAATGCCCCCTGAAGTATCTGTGTCTCTACTCTTGTGTGGAGAGTTTAGGTTTCCAACTTTAGGATTCTTACTACAGAGGTCTAATATTTGGTTTCTGGGCTATAAAGAACAGCTAGAAACTCAAAAGTGTTTTAGTACTTTGGACTAGTAAAGTTCAGTTAGTGGTTTCAGAGACACAGTGGAAGGCAGGGGGAATTTTCAGTCTGTGGGCCACATGGGTAGAGCCATGGGTAGATCATGAACCCCAGGCATTCCATCAACAAGTGTCAAAGGATTGTACTTATAATTTGTTTTATTCCCAAGTTGTCTTTTGTGTATCTCTTCAATGACTCATTGCACACCTATTGTAATGACAGGATTTTGGAATGGCGGAGGAATTTGCTACTAAGGCCCTGGAGCTGAAACCGAAATCTTATGAAGCATACTATGCGAGAGCAAGGGCAAAACGCAGCAGCAGGTGAGGCAAGGGAGGGTGAGAAAAGCAGTGTCTGAAAATGTGGCTAAGGCCACGTAGGCCACCCTGGGATGTGTGCACCCAATGTGCCTGCCCTTGCCAACTCTCAGGGCCAGGCTTTGCAGACAGGGCACTGCTCACGATCAGCACTTCTCCTGGGCGCTTTAGGAGAAAGGTAACGTGGAAAATGGCACTTCCTTCCAGGAAGCCTATGTCATGTCTCAGTCAATTTTCAGCCTCAAGCCAATGGCATAAAGAGATAAAATTGAAGTAAAGAGGAAGCTACTTAAGCCAAACCTCCCTGTTCCTTCTCGGCAGGAAGAACAGGACAATCACTTACACAGACTTTTCCTTTCCATTCCTTTCCTTTCCTACAGGCATTTAGGAACTTCTGAGATTATTCAGTCCTTGATAGAGGGTTCTCCTAAGTCTGATGACATTGACCATCCTCACCTAGACAGACAGGCAGGCAGGCAGGCAGACAGACAGACAGACAGACAGGAGGTCCTGCTGCTAGGACTGAGAAGGCACCATTACTTGTACCCATCTGCTGTGCTTTGGCCACTGAGTAAGAGAGCCTCCAGAGGGATCAAAAAACTGCCAGTCATTGTCCTTGATGCCTCTACCCAGCACCCAGCCTTCTCCCATAGGAATAGCTCTGTGATTCAGTTTCCTCATTTGTAAATGAGGGTCTTGTTGGAGTAAGCTCAGCTCCACTCTCAGTCACCTAAGCAACACACTGACTCCTGTGGGCTGTGACCCAGCAGAAAGATACACAGTACTGTCAGGCGATGGGGAAAAGGGACCAAAGACAGACGTCACTCCTAGAATGTAAGAGGCCTAGAATGTCCTGAAGTTTAGACAAATATATTGAGAATATTTTTTTTAATTTAACACAATCATCTGGGCATGGTAATACATGCCTTCAATCCCAGCACTTGGGAGGCAGAGGCGAGAGGATCTCTCTAGTTCAAGACCAGCCTGGTCTACATAGCAAGTTCCAGGACTGGCAGGGCTACATAGAGAGACCCTGTCTCAAACCCTCTACCCCCACACAAAATAAAAATTACACTGGATCAGATTTTTAAACACTACAATTACTTACTGCTTCGTTCCTAAGCTACTTGACAGTGACACTGTAAATGACAACCCCAACCAACCCTCACACTACCTAGGCTGTCCTTGGGCACTAAGATCTTCCCGAAGGGCCTATCTGCACTGACCTAATGAGGACAGCCTCTTTGACCCCAGAGAGGCCAGAAGGAAGATAAAGCCAAAGTGTCTAGGAACTCATTCTAAACTCTCCTAGAATAACAGCCTTTGTTTCCTTCCTAAGTCAGACTGAATTTGACCCTCTTGAGTCCCCCAAATACTGCCTGATGCAATGGTCTGAACTGGCGGCCATGTTCTCTGCTCCTGGTGATTCTTGTCTGTTCTGAATAACTCCCATTCTTGTGTTTGCATTTTGTCAAGCAGACAGTTTGCAGCAGCCTTAGAGGACCTGAAAGAGGCCATCAAGCTATGTCCAAACAACCGTGAGATCCAGAGGCTTCTGATGCGAGTGGAGGAAGAATGCAGACAGATGCAGCAGCAGCAACAGCCGCCACCACCACCCCAGCAGCCTCCAGAGGAGCTGCCAGAGGAAGAAACAGAGCCTGAGCCCCAGCCTGAAGATATATACTCTGTACAGGACATATTTGAGGAGGAGTACTTGGAACAAGATGTTGAAAATGTTTCTATTGGCCTCCAGACAGAGGCTCGCCCCAGTCAGGGGCTCCCAGTAATCCAGAGCCCACCCTCCTCTCCAGCCCATCGGGACTCAGCCTACATCTCTAGCTCACCTCTTGGCTCTCATCAGGTTTTTGACTTCCGGTCCAATAGTTCTGTAGGCTCTCCCACTAGACAAGGTTATCAGTCCACCTCGCCTGCTCTTTCTCCGACTCACCAGAACTCTCATTATAGGCCTAGCCCACCACACACTTCCCCAGCTCACCAGGGTGCATCGTACCGTTTCAGCCCACCTCCCGTGGGAGGGCAAAGCAAGGAATACCCTAGCCCTCCCCCTTCCCCTCTCCGTAGAGGCCCTCAGTATAGGGCCAGCCCTCCAGCTGAGAGCATGAGTGTCTATAGATCCCAGTCTGGCTCACCTGTACGCTATCAGCAAGAAGCAAATGTGAGTCAGCTTCCTGGCAGACCAAAATCTCCGCTATCCAAAATGGCCCAGCGGCCCTACCAGATGCCTCAGCTTCCAGTGGCAGTTCCCCAGCAAGGGCTCAGGTTACAGCCTGCCAAGGCCCAGATCGTAAGAAGTAACCAGCCTAGCTCAGCAGTCCATTCAAGCACTGTAATCCCAACAGGAGCCTATGGCCAAGTAGCCCATTCAATGGCCAGTAAATACCAATCTTCACAGGGGGACATGGGAGTGAGTCAGAGCCGATTGGTTTATCAGGGATCAATAGGGGGGATTGTAGGAGACGGGAGACCTGTACAGCATGTCCAAGCCAGTCTGAGTGCTGGTGCCATCTGTCAACATGGAGGATTGACCAAAGAAGACCTTCCACAGCGACCCTCCTCTGCCTATCGAGGTGGTATGAGGTACAGCCAGACACCACAGATTGGGCGTAGCCAATCAGCATCCTATTATCCAGTCTGTCACTCAAAACTAGATCTGGAGCGTTCCTCCAGCCAGCTGGGTTCCCCTGATGTGTCACATTTAATCAGAAGACCTATCAGTGTCAACCCTAATGAAATCAAGCCCCACCCACCGACTCCCAGGCCGCTGCTGCACTCGCAGAGTGTGGGCCTGCGCTTTTCTCCATCCAGCAATAGCATCTCATCCACCGCCAACCTGACTCCCACCTTCCGGCCTTCTTCTTCAATTCAGCAAATGGAGATCCCACTAAAACCGGCATATGATAGGTCATGTGACGAGCTATCACCAGTGTCTCCCACTCAGGGAGGTTACCCCAGTGAGCCCACCCGATCCAGGACCACACCATTCATGGGGATCATAGATAAAACAGCCCGGACTCAACAGTACCCCCACCTTCACCAGCAGAATCGGACCTGGGCAGTCTCATCAGTGGATACCGTTCTCAGCCCCACGTCTCCAGGCAACCTGCCTCAGCCTGAGTCCTTCAGTCCACCATCATCCATCAGCAACATTGCCTTTTATAACAAAACCAACAATGCACAGAATGGACATTTGCTGGAGGACGATTATTACAGCCCCCATGGGATGCTGGCTAATGGGTCCCGTGGAGACCTCTTGGAAAGAGTCAGCCAGGCCTCCTCTTATCCTGATGTGAAGGTGGCACGGACCCTACCAGTGGCTCAGGCATACCAGGACAACCTGTACAGGCAACTGTCTCGGGACTCTCGACAAGGGCAGACATCGCCTATCAAACCAAAGAGACCATTTGTGGAGTCTAATGTTTAAGAGACATTTGTTGGAGTGAGACCCATATGTTTTCACTGCACATTTTCAGGCTTGGTTTCCACATCTGAGGTAGTTCTCTGGCTTAATTTCTCATGTAGTTTCTGTGTGGTGTTCAGAGGTGACAGCCCACATGTTGAAATCCTTTGCATGCAGCTGACTGGGAAGCTGGCCTCTGGTGAGCCAGGACTTCAGTTTCTCAGTTCTGTGCCCCAGCCACATGCTCTCTCCCTCTCTTCCAACACCAATGAGGAGATTTTATGCCATGAGCTTTAACAGGGAGATCAGACACACTGGTCAGCTTTTTCCAGGAGACAATCGCTTTCACTGGTGTTCTTGTTGTGTGAATGTCCTTTTCCATTTTTTAAAAAGTAAGATGTTCTTGTTTGTTTTCTTCTAGAAACTTTAGGATGTGTGTGATGCCTCTCTGTCCTTGCATTCTTCCTCAGTGTTCCACATGGCCAGCCCACAGTGCATCGCTGTGCCATGGTCTCCTCCCCAGACGCCAGCGCCCTGCAGGTGTCAGGTCTAGAATCTTCATTTACTTTATTACTGGTCCTCCCCTGGTACAAAGGGGTCTAGGGAGAGAAAGAAAAAAAAGAGAGAAAGGAAGGAAGGTAGGTAGGTTGGTTGATTGAATATGCTAAATTGATTGAAAGAAAAGCCTACTATAATTATCTGAAATGTTACTATGTTGGTTTTCCAAAAAGCATTTGGGGAACATTTAACAAACATCCAGTCCTTTAAATAAATTGATTGGCCAAGGAAATTCCAGGAGAACTGTGGGTATTTTTAAAGTACTCACCGAGAGGTATTCTCTAGGCTTTAACCAACAATTAGCCACTAAAGGCTGCTGATTTTCCAAGGCTAGATAGAGGAGGGAATAAGTATAGAGAAAAGAGGACAAAGAGGGGGAAATTGTTCTTGTTTCTCACTGAGAGAAAGCTGTCTCAAGTCTGCATTTTAGATCACAAAAGCCCCACTGAACTCTGAGGTCTGGCTGGTGTAGTAACCCTGCTGACTGCATTTTCACCTGGAGCCAGGCTGCGTTCAGCTGATGTCCCTTGTCCCAAACCAAGATGGCGTTGTAAAGAGTTTCTTCCAGAACCTGCTTGGGTTCTCTTGGGACTGTAAGACCTATCCCAGGGTTTCCACCCAGCCCAATGTGTTCCATGCCAGCTGTTAACTAATTCCATTTGAAGACCTCTGGTTTCATTATTCACTGTTAAAGGAATTGTCTCTTTCATCTAGGAGTGTTTAATGGTAGTCTTTGAAAATCAGAAACAGCCAAAAGTGTTGCAGGTTGCTCTGAGCACTGGGTAGGGGCAGGAGATTGTAGCAGGCCTTTTCCTCCCTTAGTCTCCATCTGTCTTGTGGCTGGTCGCTAACCTGATTTTTGAAAAGCTGAGACAACTATGAGGTAAGCAACAAGAACCAAGAACCAAAGCTGTAGCACAGTCCCATCTCTGGCTGCACCTCAGCTCTTAAAACCAAGCCACTGGGCCCAGCAAACTGACCAGGGTGTTGGTACTTCGTTCTTAGGGAGCACCTTACTCCCTAGTAAAGGGCTGCAGGAAGGACAGTTTCTTAAACAGAATGCAGCTGTGATCTGACTGGAGTGCGGTTCTCTGATAGGATCTGAAGACATGCAGAGCATGACACTAAGATCACAAACCTTTCATCACTGATTTAGATTCTGCCAATAGGTGGACCCCAGGCTCCCCCAAGCCTAAAACAGATCAGGACACATCTCTATAAGCAAGACTGTTTTTACTGTGATGTAGAAGAACTGCCCCAATCTCCTAGACTAGGATAGGCACCAGTCATTTCTCCCTACCGGTCCATCCACCTGTCTGTATCTTCGTCTCTCCCATCTGGAAGAAGTTTATAGCTGTGGGGTCAGCCTGTAGCTAAGAGCAGCAGCCTCTTGGCTCCCTGTGTGGCCTGGACACAGCTTTCTTGGTCTCTGCATCACACTGTATCTTATTCGAAGCACCTCTGAGGAAGCTACTACAATCCACAGAAAAGTGCCCCCACCTGTTTGGAAAGCCACCCTTACCTGCCCAGGTGGGTTAGAGTGCCGTGCGGGCCTAAAAATAACCACAGCTGCCACTATTACCCAGGGTCCCTCATTCTCCCAGGAAAAGAGCATTAGCATCACTACCCCCACCTGAAATATCAGCATCAAACCACAGTTATTCCCTAGACATTGTAAGGGAGTACATGCCACCACTGGGAGCAAGTGGGGTTGATTAAAAGAAAACACCAATGGGAGCTTCCCGAGGCAGGAGACAAGCATCTTCCCTGGATGCAGACGGCCTGCCCTGCTTTGCTACATCACTGCCACGGTTGATCTTAGTACTGTATCTTAAACAAACCTGCCCTCCCTCCCTTCCCAACAAGGAGCATTTGCCAGACACACATGGCTTCAGGATGGAAGACAGATCTTAAACTGGCAAATCCTGCTCACTCAATTCACATCACCCTTAAGTAGAGACAGGTGACAAACCTCAGCTTGTAGGTTTCTCACCAAAACAAGTTCCTTTGCCCAAAATTCTTGCACTAGTGGGTTTCCATCACATCATGTCTATAAATGGGTGCACTTTACTGTTTGAATTTGTAACTGATAAATACTGGATATTTAAGTGTGAGTAATGTCTGCATTAGAAATTAGCAGAGTCACTCTTGTCTCTAGTTTGTTTTTCAAGAAAAAAAACAAGGAAAGAAATCAAGCAGTGGATCACAGCATTTATAGCACAAGAAATAACTTGTATATAAGCCTCAAAGATTAAGAATTTTTAAACACAAGAAAACATTTGCGGTGATTTTAAAGTGCTTTTCCAGCAATTTTCTTAGGGACTCCTGAGACATGGTTCATTTATTTACTGGATCAGTAAGGCACACACGTAACAATTAAAATTAACATTTATTTACAAAGTAAAGGGAAGACCTGTGTAACATGAGAATTTGGCACGGACAAATGGAGATCATTTTGTATCTGCTGTTGTGTCTGTCCAAGTTGCAGACGTGCACTATTAAAGTCCCCAGTTAATAGAGCACAACCCCCTCTCGGTCCTCTCCCAGGCGCCCCTTTCTAGATGTGTTTATCTTAAACTCGATGGCTCAGGAAAATTCCACTAATTAGAGTTGTGTACAGTGTCCCAGGTTGTTGTCCAGATATCCAAGTTTGCTGATTTTAGTTAAGCCTGGATTATCACTTTTCCTAAATTATTGTAAACAGAACAGCTTAGAGAAAGATGTTCTCGGCCCTTATATTGTATAGTAGTTTATGATCCCCTCTAAATATTGGTATTTTTATATTCCAGAGATATACCCAATAGAAAAAATTTAAACCAGTATCTAATTTAATATCCATAAGTATTTTTCCTTAGCGTTTAGTCATATGCAGCGGGATATGTGGATGTCACTTGTGCTTCACCATACTCTACCACTAGGTGTCACTGTGACTCTGCATCATACTTACCTGGTTACAAAGAATGGCTTCATGGAGCTGCTGCCAGTGCATCTGGCAGGCCCATAGACTAGAGGTTCAGGAAGAAGGGAATAAAAGCCTGGAGGGTCTTCATGTATCCATGCCACCTGTAGCAAGACAGACTCTGAACACCACCTGTTCGGGAGGTTACATTGAGCTCTCTTTCTCCCCATTAGAACCGTTCCTCTTAGTTCCACTCAGCCTCCGACTTTTATAACTCCAGAAGTATCGTGGTTGGGTGGTTGATTAAAGATGGTTATTTTTCTACTGCAGAAATGCCTTGGACAAAACCAGTTGCTCTCTGAATCTTTGCCACACAATGGAACAGGCTCCCTAGGTGGCAGGATATGCTGCCTCTGTGCCCATCTTCTGTTGAGCCTCTGCACGCTCAGCAGCCCCACCCACCCTACCCGTCTGCCCTCAGGCTGCCCAGTTCTCAAGAAGGGGTCTGCTCCCGCCTTTACTCTGAGGGCCATACTGCCCTGCCTCGTGCTTGTTGAGAGGTGTGACTTCTCCTTTTCCTCTGGGAATTCCAGACTGACCATCTACCATGACTAACAGTGAACAAAAGGGCTTAGGGTAAGAGCTACCTACAAAGACGCGTCATGGAAACCTTCACCATGCAATGCCTTGAACTCAGCTCTGGCTGCTCCCAAGAAAAGGTGGCTGGCTAGGGGCCTGGACACAAGCACACCGGGGCTGGTGGAGCCACTGTGCACACAAGCACACCGGGGCTGGTGGAGCCACTGTGCAGAGCTACTTGAACACTCACTGGGTCTTCATCAACTCTTTTTGTAATACAGACCACTCAAGGGCTGAAGTGTTGGTAACCTTCATTTCGGTGTCCGATGCCTCACAGCAGCTGAGCCACCCTGAGATGCTTGTGGCCACAGGATGGCCACAGTCAGAGCTTTGAAAGTCAGTACCAAATGAACGTGTAATTGGACACCAAAAATCAAGTGTTACTCTCATGTTTCCTCACCCTATCATCTCATTTTTTCCTGCTGACTGTGATCCCTACACTAAGCTGACCAGTCAGGCTGCAGCTGGCTGCCCAAGATGCCAGCCAGCACCACCTCCTGGTTTCAGGTAGACCTACTCCGTGGAAAGGACATGGCCTAGCTGCTTTGTTTCTGTAGCACTTGATGGCTGGATTTTTTCCTTTGCTAATCACTAACCAGAAAATCTGGCTAGGATTCAACACACTCCCTTCAATCCCCAGGACCAGACAGAGAGTTAATTCTGGAAAATTCAGTACTTGAATGTACCTGCCTTACTGTGTACCCATTCACTGGGGGAGGGGGAGTTAGAGATGTTGGCTCTAGATATCCACTTCATTCAAGGTTATTTTGGAAATCCTGTAAGTTCTACTTCCTGTCCTGGTTTGGTTTGCTTTGCCTTGCCTTTGTTTTGTTTTGTTCTTTGACATTTGGCTGATTTCCTGCTGAGTTGGGCCGGTTCCCTGTGGGGCCCAGGGCAGGTGCCCTTCTCAGGCATGGCCTCCTTCCATCTAGCACAGCATCTGTCTCTCTGTCCTGTCTCCTCCAAACCCAAGATGATTTTAATTAGTACAGACATGTACAGTCGACAATTAAAGAGTGATTTGTACTAATATGATTTTGATTATTCCTCTTTGCTGTCCTTTCAAGACACTTGCTGGAAAAAGCTTTAATGCACTTAGTTTTCCTTTAGGTTTTCTATAACTCAGATGTAAAGGACTCTCTCTGTACAGTATATTATCCAATGCATGTTTGTTCTCTATCCTGATATATCGAACACCACACGGTCGTGAACTCGTGCAGTGGGGATGCCCCACACCCAGCGGAGGCCTCCAGCCCCGTGTATAAGGAAGACATTTTCTCTACTGTACTTGCTTGAACAGTTTTATTGTCTGTACATGTGAGCTGTGTGAGATAGATGTGAAAAGTTCAAATGAATGCATTTTCCTGCCCCATGTATACAGAGCGTCATCTGTACAATGAACTGTATGTATGAAAGCAAATGTACGTATTTATAAATGGTCAACACTTGGAGAAACCTGCTGTCTGCTGCTTTTCTCCCTCCTCACTCTATCAGGGAACTGACTTCCAAGCTCACCCCTAACTGAAACGGCAGTGCTAAGGATGCCACCCCAAGGGAGAACATCAAGGTCAAAGCTAAGGCCAGGTTCCTGCTGACTTGTTTACTCTGCTGTGAGGCTCAGAGGCACACCTTCCGGCGTCTGTTCACTGAGTTGCCGCATGTCTCCTCTGAGGTGGACACCGATAGCACTTGAGGGAGCTGTTGGCCCAAGATGATTCTAGGACCTCAGTGAAGCCTGGCTATGTGGAGTTAAAGGGAGCCTTTTTCCTCAGCAGCTACACAGGAATGCTGTACTCCCATCATGTTTCGTTTGTCTGGAATGTGTGACTGATTAATACATGATCTCACTGTGTTTTCTGAGGCTGGCCATAAACTTCTGGACTCCAGTGATCCTTTTGCCTCAGCCTCCCAAGTAGCTGAGGACACTGGCACCCACTATTGCCAGTTTAGTTGCTTCAGTTTTGGTAGCTGAAGTTCACCCCAATATCACCACCTTGCCAAAATCTAAGCTTGCAGTACACTGCCAGCCTAACTGATGGTTTAGAGATGCTGAGTCCAAGAATGGGATGCAGCCTGTGGTGTAGATCCAGAGACTAGCTTGTTAGTCAAACTGAAGACCCTTAGCCCTTCAGGAGTTCATCTGGATGTCTCTAGTTCGAGACATAGCGCTCAGGAGCTGCAATGGGAGCAGAAAGCTTACTGCTTACTGTTCCCTAAAACTCTCAGCACCTTTAAGTGGGGTGAGTCTTGCCTGCCCCACTGAAACCTCTTTGTCTACTTGAGAGACAAACAAGAGCACCAGTTTATGTCAGCAGCCCCACCCACCCAGCCCATCAGCCCTCATGCTGCCCAATTCTCAGGAATTGGTCTGTAGCCATCTTTACTCTGAGGGTCCTGCCGAGTACTTCTTCAGAGGTGTGACTTCTCCTTCTCCTCTAGGAATTCCCCATCTACCATGACTAACAATGACAACAATGATCCTACTGGGCATCTAGACCCAGTTCCCAAACAACTAAAATCTGAGAAAGCAGGAAAACTCCAGGACAGGCACAGCCAGCTAGCCTGCATACCAAAATCACCTTTGTAAATTAGAAAAGATCCTAGGAGAACTCACATGCTAGGTCTGATAGCCATTGCTTCATTAACAACTTAAAAAAAAAAAAAAGTTCACAAAACCCCAGCTTGTAAAGGATTCTTGGGGCATCAAAAGAATAGAACAAGGTAGAGTTTAGAAAAAAGTAATCCTTAAAAGGAATTTTCTAGATAGAAAGCCACTTCATGAATCAGTAGCAGATGTCTGCATGGGTTCCCAGAAATTCCTCGAAACTTGTCTGTTACTAGCTGCTTTTTGGTGACCATTTGGGTAGATGCTCCCCCGGTGCTGATCTGTAAAAGAACCACACACCTCCACTGGGCCAAGGAAAATCAGGCAGAACCCAGTGGCAGCGAGTGGAGCAGAATAGCTTAAAAGGCAGGCTGGGGGAACACAGAGCACCTCATGACTGAGTCACTGTGCTCCTAGGAGTAAGATAAAACCAGGCCTGGTAGGCCCATGTAAAAGGACTAAAAGAAGGCTCAGAGTCTGTTCTCTTGCCTGGGCTGGATTATACCCAGAGACTGAGCTAGGGACTTGACACAGCAGCCAAAAGGTTTTTCATCAGCGCATCAGTGGTCTTCTGAAGCAAGGCCTCCCTGTGTGAACCATTATTTACTTAAAGGTTTTTAAAGGGCATGGCTTGAAACATGTCACAGGGTGCTCCATCAAACATGGGCCAAGCATAGGAGGAAGTAAAGGTTACTTCCACAGCCTCCCAACTTGCTTCTTCCTGCCTTTTCCAGCCCTCTGGAGGCAGTGTGGCTCCCTCACAAATATGCTACCAGGAGTACCTACCCAACACTTAACTAAAGCCATGAAGACATCTGCTGAGCTAGTCTTTCATAAGTAGTCTTTAAAAAAATGGTTTTAACTTACTAGGAATACCATACATGTCTATGAGAAGGACCCCAGTCCTTGACTCCTCCCAGATAGCCTTCCCAGCCTAATGTTTCTAATCCATTGAGTCCAGTTAGTGTTGCAAGTGTATGCTGGGTATAAAGCCATCTGTAGGAGAAAGAGCAACCTAGCAATGGCCACATCCCTGGAGAAACTGACTGTCCGTCCCACAGAAGCCATCAGTCACTAATAGTGCCTCAGGTAGGGGGTTGGACCTCATCAGCCCCTCCTGCACGCCATTCTTGGATTTTTGGCTTGAACTTGAGCAGGTCATCTGCTTGTAGTCAGTGGCTGAGTTGTGCAGCAGCCCTGTCATGTCCAGAAGACACTTTTAGCAACAATCCTTGGCAGGTAGGATATTCAGATTCAGAGAGAGAGAGAGAGAGAGAGAGAGAGAGAGAGAGAGAGAGAGAGACTTCATAATGATCCCAGAGCCTTAAGATAAAGGGATATTATTCTTTGCATTTTGATCATTCTTTATATAACTGCCATCAACTGCAAAATGAAGCTTATCTGGTGAGATCTGAGAGTGTCCTAAGTATTTAGAAAGCAATTTGATACTATGTCCATTTAACAACAACAACAACAAAACGTTTATTCTCCTTTAGGACCAATGACCAGCCACAAGCTCTTGAACCAGTCACACCAGACATGACTGACTGTGGAGCAGGCCTTAAATCCAGTCAGAGAGCAGTTGGTTGCCCCAGAGCATTCATGTCACTATTATTCTGATGGACATCTTTCCAGACTGGCCACCGTTGTAGTTGGCAAAGGTTTACAATGATTGGTTTTTAAAGCCAGAATCGGGGAAATTTCTAACAGATGACTTTAATTTCTCCAAAGTGCATGTGCCAAAGCAGATTCTGGGAGCTGAATCTTCTCGAGGTCACAGAGGCAAAGGCAGAGCTCAGAACTGATCTGCCCTGCTGCTGCTTTTCTGGAAGGGATGAGCAAGGGAGAAACAATCTAAAGGACACTGACAGAGACATAGGCACCAGGTCAAAATGCAGGCCTTGCTGCATGAGGTTCAAGTTCAAGAGGGCTAGCTTGGGACCTCTCAAGATTCCAAAGGCAGCTAGCACAAGCTTACTCTCATCTCATTTAAATCAACACAGAAGATACAGGTAGCACAACCTTGGCCTCCAGTGTCTGGAATCATTTGGAAATTCATAATGAGAACACAGGATTTAGGAATAACCACAAAACCAGAGATAAGATGGGATCTAGCACTCACAAATACTGAGCAGCCAGTATCTGACATTGATTCCACGTACCTGTGCTAAGCCCTAGGCTGCCTTTAAATAAGGGAAGATCCACACGGAAGCCTTGACTTAGAGCAGTGGTTCTCAACCTGTGGGTTGCAAACTCTTTGGGGGTTGAATGACCCATTCACAGGGGTCACCTAACACCATCAGAAGACAGATATTTACATTATTATTCGATTCATAACAGTAGCAAAATTACTGTTAATGAAGTAGCAACAAAAATAGTTTTATGGTTGGGAGTGGGTCACCACAACATGAGGAACTTATTAATGGGTCACAGTATGAGGAATGTTGAGAACCACTGATTTACAGGGGAAAACCAGTTCCATTCTGTCTCCTACACACTAGAAAACAGCAAGAGGATAAAGCTTACCAAATGCCTGGGACCCTTTATGAGTGGATTTTCTGTACGCGCCCTTTAAATAGTGAGCTCTGGGACCAGGCAGAGTACCTTTAATCCCAGCGCTTGGGAGGCAGAGGAAGTCAGAGCTTTGAGTTCAAAGACAGCCTGCTCTATAGAGTGAGTTCCAGGACAGCCAGGAATACACAGAGGAATCATGTTTTGGAGGGAAGAGACAGAGACAGAGTTAGATCTCCAGTGGGGGATTTTTAGCTTTGTTTCTGACGTTGAGGGTATTTTTGCTTATTTTGTTGTAGTGGTGGTGGCACTGGAACAGAACCCAGGGCCTTGTCAAGACTCGGCAAGTGTTCTAACACCTTGAGTCCCATTAGTTTAAGATGGGGTCTGCCCCTGTAGTCCAGGCTGGCCTCTCCTACCTGCCTAACATGTGCTGTGATTCCGGGCATGTATGACCATGCCTTGCTTTAAAGGAGAAGGCTCACCATGCATAGGTAGGCACAGCGAGACCCATGTAAATTCCCACAAGCACAGCTCCTGCCTGAGTCATACAAAATAGCCTAACGCAAATCTCAGCTCATTCTTAAAAGCTTCGCTCCTCTTCTTAAGGGTCAGAAACACATATTGAAGGGTCAAACAGACACTGTAGTGGTCATGTCCATCTCCCCAGGCTCAGACAGGCCAAGGACAAGGAAGGATGCTCCACTGGACCAAACCCAGCCACCGCAGAGACATGTCAGTCCTGTGCCAAGGGCTGCCAGTCACTCTATCTGCTATACCCACCCTGAGGACAGTCTCTCCTCTCTGGTAGGACTTCATGTATGACACATGTATGACAGCTTAACGCTTTGCTTCCTTTCCTTGTCTCAGCAAATGAAGACAAAAGGCAAGCGGTCAGCTGTAGACATTTATTGATTTGTCTGTTGCACCAACAACACACTGTATGTACGTCACAGAAAACAGAAGAAACAGAAGAAACCACAGACATCTGCTTGGGGGCCTTCTTTGGTCCTTAGTCATGTATCATACACTTTGGCAAAAAGCCTAGTTTACAGCCTCTCGTTGGAGACCTAAATTCTAGTTCTCTGTGTAGTCTGGCAAGGGAGACTCCCAATGGCACTCATTAGCTGGTCTAAGGACGAGTCTCCCAAATGTAAACATCTGACTATACAGTGTGCCGACGGATGACAGGTCTAAGATCCCCTATCCTTACAACATACAAGTGGAACTGGAGGCAAACCTCACCATCTCAGGGTGCTAGGTAGCCTCGGGAGAGGGGCTACACCACAGCTGGGAGAAGAGACATCACCAGAAGCAGGACCCAAAGCACAGTTATTAGAAATCTGACGGAGAAGGCCAGCCTATTGACCTAAAAGAACTGCCAGGTTCAGAAACCATTTATTCCCTCACCAAGTTAACCATATGCGTCACACAGTGTGAGGCTCAAAATCCAAGAGAGGAGGAAAACAAGGAGAGAGCATGTGCCAGGCCAGAGAACACAAGCCCAGTGCTCTAATCCCAGTATTTCTAGACTCAAGCCAAACGGTGACTCAGCTAACAACACAACAGGCAGTAGGGGTTGAAGCTAAGTGCAGGCACCGCAGGAGACCCATCCCATTCCTCTCTTCCACTTCAGTCCTATTGTCCAGCAATGACGGGCCCAGGGGTGGGAGGACCATGATCCCTCAGGGCTGCTTCAACCCAGCCAGGGTACCCCAGCAGTCCCTGGAAAACAAGACAAACAGCAGCCCTCTTCCAAAAACCCGGGAGGTGTGTGGCCTCCCACTCTCTGAGCCTGCCCAGGCTGGCCCGAGGGAAACTAGGGCTTATCCCCTGCTGAAGGGAGGAACGCTGCCAGGGCAGCGGGAGGCCAGGAGGCCCCTCACTGCTAGCCTTCCCTCCTCCACCAGGCAGGCATTTACCTGTGTTTTGATGACCAATCCCCTCCCCCATGAAAAGCCTATTTAAGGATCAGGGATTTAAAAGAACAGAAAGGTCCAAGACTGTGGTCAACCCACACACCAGGGAGCCAGGGATCCTTCGGGGAGCCTTTCTCTGAACACCAGCATACTTCACACATAATATCACTTGCTCCACTGCCAAGGACACGTGCTTCGCAAGCTGCTGGGACTCCTGGGTTGAACACACAATGCAACAGCAGTCTTGATTTCCCCATGCCAGTCCCTCAGGCCCTGCCCAGCCATCTGCTGCAAGGAGGGTGGAGCTACTGTCTAGCTCCAATGAGGACCAGGACCAGGCTGGACCCCAGACCCCTGACCAAGCTTTCTGCATGTGAATGGACAAGAGGGGGTACAGGCAGAGCCTACACACGGCTCACAGGATGCATCAGAAGCTGCAGAGAGGAAGGGCAGGAAGGGAGACCTAGGACAATACCAAAGCCCCGGAGCCCCACTAAACTAACAGCACAGCCCCACTCCTGGACCTAGACTCAGTGTCTGCTGGGAAGAGCAAAAAGACATCTGGAAATCAACAGAGCCAAGAGGACCGCCCACATTGCAGCCCCCGTACAGGACAAGGAAGGCAATCACTGGGGACTGGGGCTGTCTCCCTCTGTCAGTGTCTTGAAGTCCATGGAGAGAGCTTGTTCTTCAGCCTGGGTTGGCCGCTTCCAGTCAGCTTGAGCCAAGATGTACAGCACAACCACCCCGAAACAGATCAGCAGCAAGCCCAGCACATTGGCCAGGACCCCCTCAGGTTCAAACGTGCTGTACTTGCTCCTGTAGGGTAGGGGGAAGGGAAAAGCCACCAAGGTCCCAGTTAAGGCAAACATACTCCCAGCCTTAAAGGTGCCTCAGTTTCCCAACGCCCAAGCTTCCACCCTCCGACTGAGAAGCCAGCTCGGAAAGAGGCTTCCAGTACAGCAGAGGGCCCTTGGGCCCTGGCTCTCTAGGACACTTACCCAAGTTTAAACAGCAGGGCCTCCTTCAGGCCCAGTAGGGCTGTGCCCACAGAGAGGAGGAAGATGGTGGCACCAAAGAAGGTGTGCTGAGGGCGGTAGCGGCTCCGCAGAGAGAACGAAGCTCCAGGAAACAGGAAGAAGCTGAAACCCACGAGCCACTAAAAGGAGAGAGGGCTCTGCTGAGCCATGAGCTGGCTGTGACCTAATGGGAGGCCACCAAAGCACTCGTGCGTCCCCTCAAGTGCAGAAGTGAAGCATGAAACACTCATGGGGAAGGTGGACTGGGCCCCACTACTTCAAGCTTTTACCTTGAGGCTTAGCCTTCCGACCGCAGTTCCTCACCCTGTGGCTTCAGGAAGCTGACAGGTGCTCAGCAGTGCTCTTTTCTCTTCTGGACATGCACTCTGGCCAACGGGCCCCTTTGTGGCACACCCGAGTCCACCCCCGCCTCTCCCAGCCTGTGCTGGCTGGCACCAGACTCACCTGCACGAAGTAGAGGACAAAGACTGAGATCCCACACCAGCTGTGCAAGCTGTACAGGTCAGCATAGCCCTTCTTCTTGTGATAGTCGAACACGGCCACCAAGCCTGGAGCAGAGCAGGGGCCATGTGAGGACACGGCTAGTCATGGAAAAGGGAGGGGAGGGGAGACCTGGGGGAAAACACTAGCCAGAACTTCTGGGCTGTGGTCCAGCCAGATGATGGCCAGCACCCAGTGTCCCTGCCTGCGATGCCTGTGAGGAGAGGAGTAGGGCAGAGCCAAGCAGCTTGGAGCGGGACAGTGTGTGTCCAGCAACTGCGCGGGCGTCTGAAGAGCAGGTAGAGAAGGAAAGGCTGTGCTCAGGAACTCACCCACCAGGGCGATGATGAAGGCGAAGACGTGCAGCAGCCCGTGCAAGATCTTGGTCGTGCGTTTGGCTTCCTTTCTGAAGACTCTGTACACGAGCAGAGCTGGTGGGAAGTGAGAGAAAGGTTGAAGAGTGGAGCCCTGGGCTGGACAACAGGCGGTGCCAAGAGCTTGCCAAGGTTTGCCAATCACAGACTGGAGAAATCAGGAGTCCTTTACCCCATGCTACGCCACACTTCTGACAGCATCAGAGGCAGCAAAGGCAGGGCTCTGCCACGTACCACACTGAGCGACTGCTAGGCCTGGGATGTAAGTCACTGATTCAGTATCCAGGGCTCATCACGCCGTCACCTGAGGTGATGGCCGGACTCAGTGCACCTATTAGCAGAGTGCAGTTCTGGAACCTTCCTAGATAGGCAATCACTGCTCTTGACAGGCAGAGCCCTAGCTCTCAGGGCTTAATGTGGTCCTGCCTGATTCCTACTGCCCTGGATGCCTCCCAGGAGCCGGCTGTCATCTCCCCTCCCACCCCATCCAGGCCTCAAAGGCTGTGCTAAGGCCAAGCACCTGCTGGTTCTTACTCCAGGGACAGACACTAGCTCAGCCATGTCCACACGAAGCAATACACGCATGCATCTATGTCCACTTCCTTTCCCAACTTCCAGCTGCCCCTGAAGATAACTCATAACCCAGCCTGGCCCTGCTTTATCTAGAAGGCAGCTGTAGCCCCCGAGATGCCACCTGCAGAAACCAGAGGCAGGTACCAGTGTAACTGGTTGGAGAGCAGCTATCGGCCTCCAACCACAGGACCCCTGGACTCTACCTAGCTTGAAGACGCCTCTGTCTTGTCTACAATCACCAATTTGTCTAAATGGACGGAATGTCTGGGGTGACAGGACTCCTGCACCCTGCCTCTCCCAGAGACGGCTACAAACTGAGGCACAGAGGAGTGGCTGAAGGGAGCTGGCCCCACGGGACTCACCGTCGCCTTGCAGGAAGATCATGCCCATGACCATGCAGAGCGGGTGCACGTTAAACTGCAGGGAGCTTTCCCAGGCAATGCCACCTCGGTATAGACCCAGCCACGCACCAGTCACAGCCACCACGGTGAGGCCCAGCAGCTGGGAGAAGGCCACATAATACGGCAATGCAGCAGGAACGGACGCAGCACTCTGCTCCATTCTGAGACCCCAGCTGCAAGAGAGAGACAGAGCTAACAGGAGCCACCCACGACTGGCAGAAGGCACAGCCTGCCCCCTAGGACTGCCACCTCTCCCCGGGCCTAAGCCGTGCATACACCTGTTCACTCTCCCACCATGAAGACCCATGCCCTCATCCTTGGGCAGAGCCCCAACATCCCAGGAACACCTCAGCAGGGGCCAGGCCTTCCTTCCCAGAGACAAATTGGACCTAGGCTCTGAGTACAAGGGAGGGCACACGTTTAAAAACATGCTGAGTTCTGATGACATCATGGCCTCCATCCCTGGGTTAAAATTCCTATTTTCAGAGGTCCCAAGTTATCTGGGGTAGGGTTGACAGGTGTGTTGAAGACACAAGCAAATTCCCTTCCTTCTCCAAGTGTTTGGGAAAGTCCTTCCTACGTGAGAAGTGGAAGCTTTTCTCCTTCGCCCATTTGTAAGCCCCAACTACTGATCCTAAGAGTCAGCATGGCACCCCAGAGAGGGTCCCCTTGTTCTACATAACTGTTCTCTGCTCCCACTGTACCAGACCACAGTCCCCACCCCCGCCTGTCTCTCCTTTCCAGCTCCTTCCCAAACCAAGTGTGGGAGGGAGTGTTCTCCTCCCTCAGGTGAGGTTTCCAGAACGGAAGGCCCCAGCAATGTGGCCTCATACGCAGGACTCACGTGTCCCCATCTACCCTACTGAACTGCTGATGGTCTATGCGGGAAGACAGCTCTGTTTAAGGAAGCACCACCTGTATCAGGAGACCTTTGAGATCCAGGGCTTGCAAGCCTACCCATCAGAGGACAACCTCAGGCCAGCCCTCAGCCCTTCCTCTGCATGTTCTCCTGTTCCCACAGTGTTCCCATAAGAAAAGAGGGTGGAGGGGAGCAGACTGGCTCTGGCCTCTGTTCCCTTTGCTTCAGTGCTGGCAATGGCTGGGACTCAACGCAAAAGTCCTACCATGACTGGACAAGGCTACCACCAATGTCACCCCCATGGGAACATCAGAGCTCCAGCTTACTGTCCCTTCCCTAGACAGGCAGGACTTGCCTCCCCAGCCAATCACTTCCCCCCACAGCAGTGAGTACCAACAGGAGCTGTGGCAGCCACTTCCCCGGCACTTGCTAGTACATATGCTGGCCCAGCTGTGCTCCCCAGTTGATCAACTCCAGCTCCACCTCCCAGTTCTCTGACAGCAACTCCTCCATTTGAAAAGAAGACCAAGGCAGCTAACGATGCACTCTCTGGAGACGGCTAAAAAGCAAGTCCTCTGCATCCTTACGTGTTTTGTCAGGCACACACACACACACACACACACACACACACACACACACACACACACACATATATATATATATATATATATATATATTATATATATTTGCATCTTCAAACTCATCCTAATGAAATGGCATAGCACGAACAGTCTGCACATAGATAAACGCACTTCTGCCTCAGTAACTCCACACTACTGCACTGTAGGTCTCTGTGTCAGGCTGAGCCCTAACTCCTGCCAGCGGCCTCTGCCGTCCTACACTGAATATTCCGGAGACTGGTTCTCAACTTTCATGGAATGTGCATCGCTCGGAGACTTCTGTGAGCCCAGGCTAGCCTCCTTCTCAAATTCAAGTTATCCCTGTTGTGTGGGAATTCTTCCTGAAACCCTGGCCAGTTCTGCCCTCCCTGAGATTCCTACCCCACTGACATTTCAGCCTCATCTAAGATCAGTGTCCCCTCCATCACAACATCCCAGATAACCATGGACTGCCCTCCTCCTGCCCAGGGAGAGCACTGAAGATCACACAGCGTAAGGGCTCCCCGGTCTCTGTCATCCCTTTCCTCTCAGCCATCTCTGCAACCATACCAGATCATGCCAGCCTCTCCCTAACCAATCTGCCTGTCGCACCAGGAGACACCCAGCTTTGTAAGTCACCCCAGCTGCCACACGACCCTAGCTTGTCCTCTGCAGTCCCACTATGTGTCCACCAGGTCTGAGTGGGGGCTTCAACGTCCCTACAGCAGCAACCACCTGCGGTCAGTACAGTCCTTCCTCCTGGCGCTGCCCGGCTTCTCCTTCCTCTGCTCCCCGCTACCCACCCTGCCTCGAAGATCCACTCCTGGGCAATGGCAATGGCTCACTACTTTGTCCCCAAGTGCAGCTCCTCCTCTGTCTTCAAGGCTCCCCAAAACTTCCTTACCCTCTTGGGTTCTGCTCTAGATTAATCCCACGATGCTCTCTACGGAAGTGTCCTGTCCTGCTCCTCAAAGGCAAGAGGGTCACTTCGTCCTTCTCGAGACTCCTCAGGTATCCAACAGAGAGAGAATGCTGTCCCCCTTGTAGTCGTCTGTCCTGCCTCCTCCTCTCCAGGTCACTCCTCCCTTATTAGATTCATCTCTCGAGAGCCTGAAGCACAGCAGAATCTGATTAGCTCCCCATCAGGAAGAACAGCAGGAGCAGGACCTGCCGCAGCTTCTTCATGCCTCACAGAATACAAAGGGCAGATCTGGGAGGCAGGGGTCAGGCACTTGACCCGCCACAGCCTGCTTTTTCTGTCCCAGTCAGCCTTCTCAGGAAATGGGCAGAAACCCTAGAGAAGTTCTCTTCTCAAGGGAATGAGTGAGAGGGTGGCTTTACCATCCCACACTGAAAACTCCTCCTGGAATTCCCTGTGAAGCCAATGCTGAAGTGCTGCCCACACCCGCCACCCCAGAGTGACACAGCTTCTGTGCACCAGCGGGGTGGGGACCGGACAGCCAGTGGGACCCACGTTCTGAACCAAGCACTCTGTACCCTCTGTTTAACCCTCAACAATACTGTGAGCACAACAAGAGTGTCACCGCCAGTGTGACAGATGGGGAAACTAGGGCTCAAAGACAATAAAGAAAGGGCATGCCCAAGTTACCATCGGCATGTGGCTGCTTCGATGGCTGCGCTCCTTATGGCGGGTGACATTAGATGCTAGACTCCACAGAAGAGACTTGGGCCCTGCCAGCAGGGGCTTCCAGACAAGTATTAATAGTAGATGCTACCAGACGGGCCACAGAGGCTGGGATGTAGCTCAGTGAGAGCACTTGCCGGGCAGACTCCAGGCCTGAATTCCATCTCCAGCACTGCCAGAGGTGGGTGGTGGGAAGTGGGGGATAAACACTCAAGCCATCCCTGCACGGCGCTCGCACCAGACCAGGAGAAGGGGCCATCCTGTGATAAAGGGCCCACTCCTCTGGGTCTCCTGCCAGCAGTGTGGCTCTGCCCTTCCTAATGCCCAGGAACTGGAGCGGCACTGTCACCCTTTCCACACACTAAAGCCAACCAAACAGGACAATCGCGCTGGCCCTGCTCACCCTCGGTACTGCCACAGCGCCAGGCACAGGTGCTCCCTGCAGCTCTCTAGGAGTAAAGGGGTCCCAGGGAAGTCAGTGAGCAGCAGTGTCTTCGTTTCAGTTTACTCTCAGGTAGGGCACCCAGCCAAGCAGTCCTGGGGACGGGGAGGCCAGCCTGGGGACAAAGATAGCTGAACTGGCCCAACCCTCTGAAGGTAAGGGGTAAGCTACAAGGTGATGCAAGAGGCATGGGGGTGCGGCGTTGCTCACCAAGCAGGACTGCTCACTTTGGGCAGGCATGGTTTGCCTTCGAGGAACCTCATATCCACTACGTTCCAAATGTGCAAAAGCTGGAGTCACAGAAAAGACAGCAGTGCCAGGCACCTACAACCCCAGTCCTCAGGGGCTAAAGCAGGAGGACTGCAAGTTCCAGGCCAGCCTGGGCTACACAGGGAAACCCTGCTTCCGAGACAAAAATTATTGACTTGTCCTGTGCCTTACAGATACTCAGGAATCCTTTAATAAAAATGGGTGCCCCCAAGGCTCTGCTCAGCCTGTGGCAAGCCCGGATCTGTGAGCTTTAAAGGGGGTTCTGGATTGTTCCCTTGTAAGCATGTGCGTTTGCATCATGGTCCCTGGTGACCCCTACAGTGAGAACGCCCTACCCTTCCCTGCTAATGCAGATGCTGTCACTATAGGCTGTTCCTACCTCTGTGTTTCCAGAGCACAGCAGTGGGTTATCGCTCCTCAGGCTGGAAATGGCCACTCTTGACCCTAGGTTTCCTCTGCTCCCCCAGACCTGTGTTCGCTCTCCTTTTCCCTCCCTCTCCTTTTCTCTCAAAACATGGTCTCACAGTGGAGCCCAGGCTGGCTTCCAGCTCGACATCTCCCTACCTCGGCCTCTGACACGCCACACTTAGTTCAGAGTTTTGTAAGGAACTGGTGCTCACGTGGCCTCTCCTTCCTTTCTGAGAGTTCGGGGTGAGGTGACAGATCTCTGGGCTGTGACAGTCAAGTAGAAACAATCCAAACTCCACAGGCCGCCTGCAGACTGGCTCCGCTTAATGCAATCACACAGGGACATAGCTACCCTCAGGGCACAACCTGTGCCTGGCGACCTGTGCCTGTGCCTCTCCAAGCCCATTGTGTTTTATTAAAAGGCAACCAGGCCTAACCTCATTACTGGTACCAGATGCACAAGCTGGACAACCCAGGGGGCCGAGCGAGCGGAGAGCAGGGAAGCTGCAGGGCAGCAAACCTGCCTTGGCCACAGCCCTCCCTATCAGCAGCAGGCTTTAATTGCGTTAGCAAAGACTGGTGGGAGCAGGGATTAGAGCTTCCTTTGATGGGTAGGACGTGAGAAGACAAAAGGCAAAAAGAAGCTGGGCTGTTGGAGGGGGCACCAGGGTGTGCCCGGGGGGGGGGGGTCACCATCAGGTGTGGCCTCTGTACCAGAACTCACCAATAGTAAAAAAAGTAAAAGAGTTTGTTTCATTTCAGAAGAGGAAAGGTGAACTTTAAGGGTTGAAATGGTTTATTTTTTTTTAATCCAGTCTATATGTTGTCTTTACACCAGGGAAATTAAAAAAATATCATTATTTAATTTTTATGGAGAAGGGCCCCATGAATGTCAGACACCGAAGGCGTCTAAAGGTTACAGCGCAGCCTGGGCCACAAAGACGTAATCCAAAGTGTGTTCCCCTATTTACTACTGTGTACAATCAGGGAGGCCTTGTCCCTTCTCTGAGCTGGCCTCCTCAGCCGTGGTGGGTGAGGGAGGGGGAGGGACCTTATTGGACTTTGGACAAGTAAAATGGGGAAAATATGCACAAGTGCTTGGCACAGTGCCTGCCAATCAAACAGCAGTTGAACAAAAATGGTATCTCCTCAACGTCATAGTGGCGTCAACTGATTCGTGAGGTTGGGGCCACAAAAGAGCCAGGGGGTACCACAGTACAAACCCCTCCTGCCCACCACCAACCCATTCCCCCATAGAATAAAAACTTCTAGGGCAAGGAAGACTGCCCGTCTGCCTTTAGTTCTTATTTGCGTGGGAGTGAGAGGTAGGGGGGAGGCTAAATTCGTATCTCCCTCAGTAGCCCAGCTGGCTTTAAACTTTTGGTCTGCCTCCGCCAGCCTCCCACATTCTAGGATCACAGCCTCTTGTCCCCAAGGAGGGACCTAAGTGGTAGTTCTAATGTCTGGAATTTTATATTCCCACTCGTACTCCAATGAATTGTGAGTTGATTAGAAAATGGAGCGTGAAGCCTGGCGTGGCATTTAATCCCATCATTCAGATGTGTCTGTGAGTTCATGAAGCCTGGGCTCTGCCCACCCAGGGACTGCGGCAGGGCAGGGCATCTGTGGGCAATTCTACTTCTGGTTCCAGGAGCTCCTCCTACAAGGGGTGGGGTTGGAACCGTCCAGTACTTTCCCCACCAGATCCAAGTGCTGAGGAGCGATCAAGGTATTTAAGGGAGGTGAGAATACTTTGCCTTTTGTTTTGCTAAGAACAGGACAGAATCCAGGTGCCCGAGACGGAACTCTTCCTAAAGAAAACTGCCAAGGCAGACTGCCAAGACAAAAAGAGGAAGGAGAAGCCAAAAGGGTCTGTGTCTGCTGATGCAGCGCGGGAGGAAAGGTAGTAAGGGTAAGAGAAGTGACCGGAAAGGGGAGGTGGCCTGGCTACCACTCAGAGGAGTCAAAGGGGGCAGCAGATCCCTCCCTCCGAGAAGTTCCGCACCTGCGTCACTTCCAAGGCCAAAGCACGGAGCCAGGCTTTCGGCTAGTCTAGGAACTGGTAATCCTGCCTGAGGACGGTGGGATGCGGGAAAAGATCCACCAGGCCCGCACCTGAGCGCAGGAACCAGCCTCGGGGACAGTGGCTGCAGTCGTGGCGAATGCAGTTTGGTCCACACCCACCCACTTTGTTCTACAGTACAGCCACAGGCCCCTAGACATGAACTAGGGTCACCAGCAGTCCCCATTCTAACTCGGGCGGACGCGACCCGCGCTCCCCCGGCTGCCTTCCCCGGTGCCAGCAGCAGGAACCCCCGCGTCAGGGGACAGGCGGGGCAGTGCCCCGGTCGATGCGGGCAGGTGCGCGCGAGAGGGCGGCTCGAAGCCCAGCCTCTCCTAGCCGCAGTCTCCGCCGCCCCTCCGCGCGGAACTCGTCCCCGCCGCCCCGTCGCCTACCTGGTCCCGCCGCCGCCAGGCCTGCGCGCGTCCCCGCGCCACGCCGCGCCGCGCCCCGGCCGCTCGGCAGGTTCCACGGGCCTCGGCGCGACGGCGTCGCCATGGAGACCGGGGGCGGCGAGACGCCGGCAGCGCGCGCGAGGAGGCGACGGTCACCTGCGCCGGAAGTGCCGCCTGGCGCGGCCACTCGGGAGGGCACCGCGGCTACACCGACCCGCACTCCCGACCCGAGCTCCAGCAGCTTCGGGACCGGCGCGCGGAGAAGGCTAGCAGCGCGGGTTCGGCGCCCGGGTTCCCGGTCATTTAGCCTCTCGCTCTCTACTCTCGACACGCCGGAACCCAGGAGGCCGCTAGGTGTCAGGCACGGCCTGGGCCCCACCTCAACTCGGGGAACCCAGGGTCACCTCTCCCAGCCCTCGTGGGCGGGGAGGGCACTTTACATTTTACTGGAAGGCTGGGAATAACCCTGCCCTTCCCGCCTTTGCACACCCACCAGCCACATCGACACTGTTATTGGTACAGTTTGCCTCCCTTTTTTTTCCACTCCAGGATATGAAGAGACAGAGACAGAAGAGACACCAATCTAAGGGGTAGATTCAGTCCTTCCAACTTTTCATTTAAGGCCTAGACCTGATGTGCCAAGGTCTGTACTTAAGACTGTTGCCAAGAGCAAAGCTGGGAGTTTAGCAGATCCTGGCCCGCTATCCAGGAAATGCTACGGGTAGATAAGAGCCCAGTTCAGACTTCCTACAAGCTGGGAACAAAAGGTTCTTTCCTGTTGAATGTTTGGCCAGACTCACAAAGAGTGGGAGAGAAAGGGGGTATTTTACCTTGTGAGGCAAAGCATGGCTATAGGACAGCCCTCCCCCACGAAGGCAGTAGCCCTGTGCTGGGAGCGCCCCACAGGTAGAAGCCAGAACTGGGGAGGGGGTGCCTTCTTAGAGTGTGAGTGTGCTGTTTAGTGTACGGTTGCGATAGAACCAAGAACCGGAATTACGTTAAGGTAACTCTTCATCCGACAGAAGCTAATGGACATTTTAAGGTAAGCAGCTGCTTCCTTGGTGTGCTAACCGGCAAGCAGCAGGCAATAAATACATGCTTATAAACTAAACATGGAGCTGAGCCATTTCTCATTGTTTGGTGGGTGTATTTGGGCTTCTGGGAGGAAAAGGAGGGACCGATTTGGCACGATGGAATCTTGTTTAAGTGCTGGGCTCCCTGACGGCAGTGCTGGTCTCTCAGTGCCTTCCAAGACCTGGGAAGGCTCCTGTTGGATCATCCCCTAACTCATTCAAGTCTCCAAACTTAAGGGTGCATTTCCTGACCACCAGTATGGGAAAGACTACAGTTATGACGCACACACACACACACACACACACACACACACACACACACACACACACACACTCAATATGCAGAAAAGGCACTGAACAGAATGAATCTTGTTCTCATAACCAGGATGCCAGACCTAAGAGCCAACCCCACCTGGTACATTCTTTCTCCCCAGGGTTACCTGGTGCAGGAAGCTGAAGGAAAAACCAGGCGTCTCAGTTAAATTTCTACTTTAAAAACTTAGCATAAACGTGTCCTAAGTGTTTCTCGAACGTAACCAGGTCTCTTGTGTGTGCCCGTGCATCCGTGTGTCTGTGTGTCTGTCGTAAGTATTGATTTTTCGAGACAGGGTCTCTCTGTGTAACCCTGGCTGTCCTGGAACTCGCTCTGTAGACCAGGCCGGCCTCAAACTTGGAGATCTGCCTGCCTCTGCCTCCTAAGTGCTGGAATTAAAGGTGTGTTCCACCATCGCCCAGTCTGTTTTTACTTTAAAGGTAAGGTTTTAATTTTTTGTTCCTTTCACCATGGAAGCCTAGTGTGGGCGGAACTCCAGTCCTCAGAGTCCAAAGGAATGTGAAAAGCAGTACAAGAATCCACATGCCTAAGCCAAACAAATTTGTATCATTGTATCAGCTCTGAAGACTGGGCCCTGCCCTTCAACGTCCCCTGGCCCGCTCTCAGCAGCAGCAGCAGCAGCAGCAGCAGCAGCAGCAGCAGCAGCAGGCCCTATCTTCTCCGCCCTCAGACTCAGGCTGCAGCATCCCCAGGTCCTTTGGGATTGTGTACATATGTAGCGGTTACTGTGGTCACGTTGAAAATAGAACCATGAATCGCTCTGGAAGAAAAGCTTATCTTCCAGATGCATGGCCACTGGAGGTGACCCAGACAGCAGAGACCCAGGAAGGATCAGAGCCTCTATTGGAACAACCACGGTGGCGGTGAGAGTAGCAGCCAGACAAGACACTGGCCACAGTGCTTCCGTAGCCAGCAAGAAAGACCGCTACCAGCCAAGGCTGGTTCATTCTGAGAAAATAAGACGTAGACAAACAGCCTACTGTAGTTACAGAGCCCACATATGGAGAAGAGGGGAAGTGACCCAGTCAGGCTGAGGTTTTCCTCTGCTGGGCCCTGAAGGAACAGGACATGGGCTGTCAAGGGGCTGTGGGGATCCAGCCTGAGCAGGACACAGCAGTGTTACCCCCCTAGGGCTCTTGATCAGGTTCAGTTCCTCTGCCCATTAGACAGCAGGGAAGATCTTGAACTCAAAAGAGCAGCAGGCAGACAGCACCAGCAGTTGAGGAACAGCATTTGTGGGAACGTGGAAACACGCACAGGGCAAACACCTAGAGAAAAAGAGTTTCAAGAAGAGGGGAGACTCTGGAAGCCAGAAAATCCAGTCTCTTCTCCAGGGCTGGGGGTTTAAGTCTCTGAAGAGCCTTCCTCCTCTAAGTTAGGACGGACGGGTTAGAAGACAGACAGGGTTGCTGATTGGCCGGCCGCTGTTGTGTAAACATGCCCTGAACTTGCTGGGCCAGTCCATCAGCAGGTGGCCCGCTGGTGGGAAAAGAAGCCCACAGGGCCTTTTTGTTTTGAGCTGCCAGGTTTTGTCTCAGGTCTAACTGCTTTCCCTCAGTGTGGCGGCACTGGGAGACCATGCTTTCAGGGATCTGTCTCTCCGCTCTTCCCTTCCCTCCTTTTCCCTTCCTCCTCTCCTCTCTCCCTCCTTCCTTCAGGCTTGGGTTCACTGGACTCCTGCTGTGCCAGGCTTTGTTCTAGGCCCTGGAGAGACCTTAAGAATGAAGACCGGACCCTGCTTTTGTGCAACTCCAGTCATGTGGGACAGGACAAAGATCAGAAAGGAAACTAGAAAAAAAACATGTGAGTGTGCATACGCTCACACATTCATGCACAGGCAAAAGGATGTCTACACACCAACCTAATCGAATGAAGCTTAGGTGTCTTGCTTCATGAAAAGGAAATAAGGCAGGAGACAGAGAGCAGAGGTGGCCATTGCAAAGCCAGCGCTAAGGAAGGCTGAGGGAACACTAGGGCTGCGGCCGTGAGGAACCTGGAGAAGGGAATTCCCGTGAAGGGCTGAGGCGGGACAAAGGCCCTGAGCCAGGCATGTGTGAGGCTATCTGCCTGCTGCCCTGCCCTCTGCCACTCCTGGATGGAGAACTTAGCTGAGTATGCAGAGATGGGAGGCAGGCATGTATAACAGGTCACCAGAGAGCAGAGGTTGAAGGTACACACGGTGTTCCCCCACCCCGCACCCCTGTAATGCACAGGGCATCCGAGCGATCTCCTAAGTGTAGCCGTTGTGTCTAACCACATTGGCCGTAGGCAGACTCCCCTAACCCAGCCCAGGCATTCCTGTGGCTAGTAACGGGGCTAAGCAGAGGCCCTGGACCTCAGCCAGCCCGACACCACACACTCCTGCAGCCTTCCCTCCAGGAAAGAAATGAGAAGTCTGTGTCCCAGTCATCCTTCGGTTCCCAGCTCCCTACTTCCCTCCCGAGGCAGCCAGGCAGGCCGGCCTCAAACACCGAGGACCGGCTGTGAGAACAGCAAGGGCATCATGGAGGCTGGAGCCCTGGAGCCAGGCAGGAAGCCCTGAGTGCAGAGGTGCCCTGCCCTCCAGCGGTGTCAGCACACGTGAAGGGAGGAGATGCTGGTCCCAGCCTTCTGATCCTCGCCTACCAATCATAAACCTCAGGACAGGGACTCCTGCACTTTTCCCAAAGCCCGAGGCCTCTGGGAGTTTCCACCTTGGTTCCTGAAGCTACCAATGCTGTAGGTGCAAAACCTGACTCTCAGCTAAGCTCTGCACCCGGGGGAGGCAGTGGAGTATGGTGGCCTGTCTGAGTGGGACCAAGCATGACCTGGGGTTGTGTACTCCAGCAGGCTGTGGGCTGGAGTCCAGTCAGTAATTCCCAGAGCTCCATCACACCTCCTCCTTCACCAGGATCATCATTACGTCTAGATGAGATGTTGAGGTAGCAGTGAGGGGCTGGGCCAGGCCCCACCTGCAGTAGCTGACTCTCCAAGGTCATAGCCAGGCAGTAGCTGGTTGTCCTGAGTCCAAGGTTTCACCTCTCCACGTTTTCTCCCCTCCCACCGCCATCCTTCCTCCTCCTCTTGACTTTGGCCTTGGCCACTGCCTTTCCACCTCGAGCACTGCTATCAGGAGAGAATCTTTGATTTGAAGGTACCTTGACCTCAATCCAAAATCTCCTTTACCAAGGAAGCCACAGGCAATGGCCGAGGCTGAAGGAATCACCCCCAGCTTGTCCCCATCCAGATGGATCCGCCTCAGGCCTCGTCACCCTGGTGGGATCCTCAGTCCTCCCTGCTCTTGCCAACAGGCATGCCATGGTCTGGCCTCTGTCCAGCCGGGGTAGCTGCTGCTACTGGCCCCTCGGCTTGGGCCGTTTGTCCGGCACCTGCACAGAAGTCCTCTAGAGGTGCTTTTGAGAGCAAAGCAGTGCCTCCAGGTGAACGGAGATCAACCACCTCCCCCACCAGGAAGAGCCTCTTCCGGCCCATCATGGTGCAACCAGAGTTCCAAGCCTGAAGGCCCGGCTCCAACTAGGCTCAGCCGTCAGCCTCCATCGCAGACAGAGATACAGACAAAAAGCAGAGAGACAAGACTGTTCTTGCCTTCCACCTAGTTTGAGACAGGCTGCCTTTGTTGCTTTGCCACGGTTGTACCAGGCTAGCTGGCCCTCCTGGGGATTCTCCCGTGGCTCTCCCCGTAGGACCATTGGGAATCACAGGTGCCCATTCTCTGTGCTCAGCTTTTACACAGGCTCTGGGATTTGAACTTTGGTCCTCAGGCTTGCTGCACCAGCCAGTGGAGCCATCTCCCCAGCCCAAGGGCATTTTTTAAAAATACCTCATTTATTCTTTTTTAATACCTCATTTATTTGTTTATTTTTATTTATTTTATTTTTAATATCTCATTTATTCACCATTTTAGGAAAGAAATATATTTTTAGTACAAAAATTAGAATAGCGATTTAGAATAAAAGCCGTCATGACAAGAATGGTGAGCTAAGCCACTTATAATAAATAGTATGCCATCCCGGCACTGGAAAGGGAGAAGCAGAAGGCGATTTCAGGCTAGTTCCTGGAATCCAGCCTCGAAAGAGAGAGCGTGGGTGGGGGAGGGTATGGCGGCATCCTGTCACCTCCCTAGCTGACTCAGGAACTCGCTATCAGAGACAGCTGGCCTCTGGGAAGCACACACACAGGTCCATATGGAATCAAACCAGACCTGGTGACGCGGACGAGACAGAGGCCACATCAGGAAAGACTTTGTACTTGGCTCTCAGAAGTGTGGCTTCTGTCCCCCGAGGTGAGTTTAGCAAACCTTCTCAAGGCACTGTAGAATTGGATTGGAAAGGCGAAGAGGGTCTGCAGGGCAGAGCCACTGGCAGTGGGCGAGGACAGAGGGAAGATTCAAGAGGTGTACAGGGCAAAGCCTTTCGAAGACCTGCGTTCCCAGAGTGGTTAGGACAGAAGCTCGGCTCTGATGGCCCCACTATCGTAGGCTCGGCATTCTCGTCAAGAAGTCAATAAAAGAGCATGGGGCTTGGTCAGTAAAATGCATGCCCGCCACTCAAGCACGGGCACCTGAGTGTGGGCCCCAAGACCCACATTAAAAGAAAGAAAGAAAGGAAAGCCCAGTGTGGTGCTATAGAGTTTTAGTCCCAGAACTCAGGAGACAGAGGCAAAAGGATCTCTGTAAGTTCAAGGCCAGCCTGCTCTACATAACAAGTTCCAGAACTACATAGACTGTCCCAAAAAACAAAGAAAGGAAAATGAAAGAAGAGAGGAAGGGAGAAAGGCAGAAAGAAGGGCAGGAGGGAAGGAAGGAAGGAGGGAGGGAGGGGAAATGAAAACAAGGAAGCCAGCCAGGACCAGATGGCTCACTTATAATTCCATCACCAGAGGCAGAAACAGGAGGATCAGTGTGAGCTTCTGGTGAAAAACCATTATGGAATGACACCTGGTATTGACCTCTGGCCTCTAGATGCACACACCCGTACACACACACACACACACACACACACACACACACACCATGTAACACGCATATGCGCATGCCATATAAAGTACACATGTGCATGTGCACACATGCATGCATACTTGAGGGTTGTTAAATAATGAAAAACAGAAAAGAGGTTTATTCAGTGTAGCTCCTCCATGCTCTTCTGCGAGGCCTTCAGACAGAACCGTGTGAATCTTGTGAAGAGGCAAGCCCCTTCCTCTGGCCGGCACCTGGCTCCAGCCTGCCTGGGGCTCCAGGGGGAAATTCTTGTTCATTGGGGTATTGGGGACCAGTGTCTCAGTACCTGGCAGCCAAGAGAAGGACACGGAGTATCTCTTCAGAAAAATCGTCATCCCTACCAGAATATTATATATACTGGGTGCTGGGGAGGTGGTGGGCAGGAGGGAGACCCCACACAGGGCCAGCTTAGAGGGGCGTCATCCTGTCCCTATTCACATAAGGACAGTGGCAGGGGGGGACCTTGACTTCCTAGAGGCAAAGCCAGAAGGAATAGGTCTACGATTTGCCATTAAACAATACCAAGGCACTGAATCCAAAGAGCAGGAAACTTGGCTATGCCTGGGCACCCACCTGAAACCCCCGGCAGGCAGGAAGACAGCGACGAGGCCGGCCTGCACTGCGTATCAAAACCCAACAAAACCAGTGAGTGTGCTCCTCGCCAATGGGCATCCACTCATAAACCACGGAAGTCCTCACAGTTTATGGGGAGGAGAAAGGTCAGACAGTGTTACCACTCTTCTGGAGACCCTGTCCCACTGTGTTGGGCTCCACCCCGAACGAGCTCATCCAACTAACTCCTGTGCCTCAGCTTCCTCACCTGTGAAATGGGAGTTAAGTGATACCTGACTTGCAAGGTTAGGAGGTTAGAATTAGTGGAAATACATGAAGCTCTGGGGAGACAGAGCCTAGTCAAGCTCCACCTCCACGTCCCGGCAACACAGAGCATCCTGGTGGAGGACGCCAATATTGGCCAAGAGAGGAGGAGGCTAAGTCCTGACTAACGGGCCTATTTTTGAAGAAGGTCCTAGTAGCCACTTCCTGGCCTCTTGGGGAGGGGCTGAATGTCTCCTACTGAGTTCTCAGGAACGGATCCCACAGAGAACAGAGAAAAGTCAAAAGGTCCTTGTGGCTGTGGGAGGGAGAGCAGAGCGCAGAGATCTCTGCCTGCAGCTGCAGGATGAGATACAGTACAGTGAACTCTTCACAGCAAAGGCCTAGCCCTTGGGGACCAAACAGTGCCGTCCCCTCAACCAAACCTCCCCACTGTCTGTCTCTTGCCCCTCACCTGAGCTGCTTTGAGCACGTTCCTTCTGTGAAAGGCATTCCCCTTCCTCACTTCCACCTGAACTGTCCATTGCACAGCCTCAAGCGAATGCTTCTTCTGGGCTGTAGCCTCTGATCTCTGCACCTCTGCACCTCTGCACCTCTGCACCTCTGCACCTCTGCACCTCTGCACCTCTGCACCTCTGCACATGTGGTCCTCTGCTCTCCCCACTCTGATGCCTGAGAGAGGACACCTCATACGCTCCTCACCCTAGCAGCTCAAACTGCCTTCCTTTCCAGCTTGCCTGCCACTTTCCAGTCCCCTCATGCCGGGCACTCAGTGCCTCTGTGCCCCCTAGGCCACAGCCGATGGATGTCAACGCCTCCTGGGGCTCAACCTCAGGACATCCCCAATGGGTCTGTGCAGGTGAGGCCAAGCTGCTCCTGCCCAGTGCCATCCCCACTGTGTCACCAAACACAAGCACAGGGCCTGGGCTGTTTTTCTGGATCCTGGTGGACGCGTGCCAAGGAAGGAGTAAATGAACGAGTGGGAGGTTCTAACGAAGTGCGGGCCAGATGAGGCAACAGGAGGAAGGACAGATGTGAGTCAGAACTTACTCATCTGTTCCTGGCCTGAGCGGCCAAGAGTCACTGTCCTCAGCTATGGCAGAGCCGGGGTGCCTCCTGGGCTAGAAGGCAAGCAGCCCCCCTTTCCCGCTGCTTGGAAGTGCGTGGACAGGGTGTGCTGGAGACAGGGTTGGGCGCGCTGAACGGCTCCAAGACTTTTCAGCAGGACATCAACATTCAAATTATTTATTTCAAGGAGCTGTCTATGTGCGCCAGCACAGCCTTGAGCACATGACCGTCCTCCTGCCTCAGCCTCCTCCATGCTGATATAATAGATGTGAGCCCGCACTCAACCTCTTTACTCTTTTTAATCATTTTTTTTAAAATATTGTTATTGTGAGGGCTCAGAGGATATCATGTGGGGTTTGGTTCTCTCCCTCCATGAGGTAGCCAAAGATTGTTTTCAGGCTGTCAGACATGGCAACGATCACCTCTACCCACTACGCCTTCTCGTACATTCTTCGATGTACAGTGCAATGGTAAGAAATACATTCTTGAGGGGTGTGGTGGTGGACCCCTTAAATCATAGTACTCCAGAGGCAGGGGATCTCTGTGAGTTCAAGGTCAGCCTGGTCTATGTCATAAGTTCCAGGACAGCCAGAGCTACATAGTGACTCCAAGAAGGAGGAGAAGAAACACATTCATCTCTAAGACTAAAACTCTACCTGTTAAACACTAACTCAACAATCTTAAAAAAATAATAATAAATGTCTTACTTATTAAGTTTATGTTTGACCTAAGACTGGAGGGAATACTCAAATAAAACAGTAAAGGGATGTCTCAGAAGGCAGGCCTGGTGCCCACCAACCATTCAGCTGGGAAGAGGAAACAAGAGTATGCTGAGTCCTCCATACACACGCCCAGGCTAGCCTGGGCTACCTGAGCCTCTGGCTCAAAACAATGAGGCAGAGTTCGAGCCAGGCATGGTGGTGTAGTGCCCGTGTACCAGTACTTAAAGTCCAGCACTCTGGAGACTGAGGCAGGAGAATCTTGGGTTCTAGGCCAGCCAATGCCTCTAGTGCAACCTCCCAGAAAACGACATAAAGAAAGGAAAAGATGAGAAGAAAAAGAGGATTGCTTTGACTTAGTAATGCACCTGGGCTCCTGAGCCTTATCCCCAGCACTGACAGAAACCAGTATAATAGTAATAATAATAATGAATAGAGGAGGAGGAGGAAGGAGGAGGAGGAGAAAGAGAAGAAGGAGAAAAAAAAGAAGAGGAGGAGGAGGGGGAGAGAAGGAGAAGGAGGAGGAGGAGAAAAGATGATGAGGAGGAGGGAGAGGAGGAGGAGGAAGAGGAGGGGAGGAGGAGGAGGAGGAAAAAAGAAGATGATGAAGAGGAGGAAGAGGAGGAGGAAGAGGAGGGGAGGAGGAGGAAGAGGAGGAAGAGGAGGAGGAGGAGGAGGAGGAGGAGAAGAAGAGACCAAAGCTGACCGGTTTTGTGTTGAGTGGAGGATGAGTAATGCTTGCCTCTTCGTAATGCTGAGGACTAAACCCCGGACAAGAGTGCTACCTCTGCTTCACAGCTGCAAGCCAGACTAGTGATTCTTCACATGAACGAGACTTGAAGCTTCTCACCAGCTTCAGGTTGTCACGGGAAGACCTGGCTGCCCAGACAACAATGATTCCAACTGCTCCTGGGCCATCCACATAGCTGGCTTAGGAGCTCCCTCCAGCCCTTGGGTCCTCCTCCGCGGTGCGCAGCACAGTCTGAGGGAGGAGGCAAGCTGGAGGCTAGGATTCCATTTCACAGAGTGCACAGACCCAGCCGGAGTTTCTGTTGAGGGAAGAAGGTAGAACAACTGTGTGCGGGTAAAGAACACAGAGAGTAAGACATCAGAGGTGCTGAGCCTGCCAGCCACACCACTTCCTGTCCTTGGCCGTGTGCAGGCATGAATAGGGTAATGGAGTCACAGGAAATATCACAGGAAAAGAGCAGTGCTTCCCAAGGCTTTTCTTCTCCCCGCACCCCAACATTTAGAAATCTAATTATTTCTGCCCTGTGGATTTTCTATTAAAGAACTTCTTTTTCATGTGATTTATTCTGTGTTTCCCCCTCCCTCCCAGATCCTCCCCACCCATCCAACTTTATGTCCGTCCTTAGGTACTCCTCTCACACACACACACACACACACACACACATGCACACACACACACACACACACACACACACACACACACACACACACACACACACACTCTATGTAAACAAAAATCAATACAAGGAAAAGACTGGTGAGACAAGAGAATGTCTAAACAAAGCAAAATGAAGCAAAAAGTCCACAAAAATCCACTGAACTCCCTTTGGAGAGCATTTGCCTAGCAAGCATGAGAAGCATGAGGCCCTGGGACTTTTGATCCCCAGTAAAACAAAAAACAAAAATGAAAATTCACATAGTGTGGAGGATAGGGGTGGAAGGTAGGGATGGGAGGTGAGGTGTAGGGGTGGGGGATGGGGAGTAGGAGTGGAGGTGGGGGTAGCGGGTGTGTGTGAGGGGTAGGAGTGGGTATGTGGGGATAGGGATGGGGGTAGGGTGGGTGTGTAGGGGTGGGGGTAGGGGTAGGGTGGAGGTAGGGGTGAGGCGTGTGTGTGAGATTGGGGATAAGGGGGTAGGAGGGTGTGTGGGAGTATGGATGGGGTAGGAATGGGGTATGTGGGGATAGGGATGGGGGTAGGGTGGGTGTATGGGGGTAGGGGTGGCTGTGTAGGGGTAGGGGTAGGGTGTGCAATGACACTAGAAGGGGACCATGAGAGTGGGGAAAACAACCTTCAGCCAGTAGGGAAGTAGTGGGGTACAGGGGAAAGTGAAAGCCTTAGGGAAGGAAAGATGCAGACCCACAAGGAGGGCAGCAGGAAGGGGAGAGGGAGAAGGAGGCGTGTGATCGGGGGAAATCCATTCTGTTGTATGGCATCCTTAAAAATCAGTGAAGACTGCCTGGGTGTGGTGGCACATGCATTTAACCCCAGAACTCTGTGAGTTCGAGGCCAGCCTGGTCTACAAAGAAAGCTCCAGGACAGCCAGGGGTTCGTGGAGAAACCCTGTCTCAAAAAACAAGGAGTTCAAGATTGTCTCTGTCTAGATAGTCTGTTGGAAGCCAATCTGGGATGCTGGGACAGAGAGAGAGAGAGAGAGAGAGAGAGAGAGAGAGAGAGAGAGAGAGAGAGAGAGAGAGAGACACAGCATATAGCTGTACAGCTCGAGTTAGCCTTGAACTTGTGACCCTCCTGTCTCAACCTCTCCCATGCTGTTCAGGCATGTACCAAGCCTAAGTCTGTCTTTAGATTCCTGCACTCCAGAATGCCCGATGACCAGATGACCAGGTTTCTAGCTCCGTAGCAAGTAGCATTTCATGTGTCATTAAACTAACACAAGTCACATGATTGGCAGGAAAGTGGCATGACCCTCCGGGGCCATTGCTAGTTCTGGCCTAGGAGACAAAGAACCCAGCTCGGTGCACAGCCCCCGTCCTTTTTCTCCTCATGAAGCTTACACACCCCTAGACTCTGCTGAGCCGCTCTGAGGACTGCCCTTTCCTTTCATTGCCTTAGTCTTTGGAAAAACACTCCGGATCCATTGTCTCTGGATCCTGTCTGTCAAAGTAATTGGCCTGCCCTGAATTCCAGCCATTCCCTAGCCAGCAGGCAGAGGGTGAGGGGTCCCACACCGATCTTTCGTGCGGTTGTTCATCTAGTTTTCTCTTTGTCAGACTAGGGGATCTTGTTGCTGAGGTTAAACAACCTGTCGGGTTTGCGAAGCTTGGTGTTTCTTATTCTTAAATATTCCTGCCTGTTTCTTTGTACCTTTTTAAATAAATTAACTTAAATTAATTACATGTAGCTTCAGTTAGCCTGGAGCTCACTAAGTAGACCAGGCTGGTCTTGAACTCAACTGAGATCCACCTGCCTCTGTCTCCAGAGGGCTAACATTAAAGGCATATGCCAGGCAGACAACCTTAAACTCTTGATTCTCCTGCCTCAGCCTTCCAGGTGCTAGGATGTATGCTGTAACATACACTGGCTGCTATAACACTCCTGGCTATAAATACATAAAATGTAGCAGTCTGTCTGTCTGTCCCCTCTCCCTCTTCCCCTGGGTTAGGAGCTGTGTGGGAGAGGGTGTTTGCTGGGGATCAGAACCCAGAGAACCAGACACTACATATACTAGGCAGGAACTCTACTGTTGAACTTAATTCCCAGCATCACTGTACCAGAGTGGCCACGTTTGCTATGGTTTTGCTTATGGCTTTTCTCTACATAGCCTTGGCTGTCCTGAAACTCACTGAGTAGACCAAGCTGGCTTTGAAATCAGAGATCCACCTGCCTCTGCCTCCAGAATGCTGGGACTTAACGATGCATGCCTCCACACCTAGCCTGGAGTGTTTTGCTTTCAAGATAGTGTCTCACGCCTTAGGCCAAGGAGACCTCAAACTGTGGCAATCCTCCCCCAGTCCTCCTTGGCTTTGTCTCCCCAAATGCTGGGATTACAGACATGAGTCACCATGTCCAGCAGTCTTTTGTGTTCTGAGCCCTGTCCATATCTGTTTATTCTTTTTGATTATCAAATACTATCCCAGTACATGGATACAGCACATTTTGTTCATCTATTCCCCAGTTATTGGACATTTGGAGTCTTTCCACTCTCCTCACTACTTTGGCACTGAACATAGAAGCGTTCAATAGCTCAGATTGTAAATGAGCTTCCCATACGAAACTTAAGCACCAGAGTTCGATCCCAGAATCCACCATGCAAAGGTAGCAGCTAAGACCTGACTCCAAGAAGTTGTTCTTTGATCTAAACACACGCACGCACGCACAGTAGTGGAGGGGGCACGTGAGATGGAGGACCGGAAAGATAAGGCCATAGGACATGTGGTAGTGTTGGCTAGTGGGTTTGTGTATGTTAAATTTTCTATCGCTTTTCTTGGCTTTCATGAGCACAACATGTCATGTACACACACCTCATAATAAGGCGTTTTAAGAGTGAAAGCTTGTCTCCCATTCTCGACACTAAGGTCTCAACCAGATGTCCAAGAAGAGGGAACATCTGCGCAGCCTCAGTGCCCCACTCCTGCTTTGAGCAAGCCCAGACCATTGACCCGGGTCTGCCTAGGGCTCCTCCCTGACATCGTGGAGCCTGGGCCTTGGACCCGCAGACCTCGGCTACTTTTGGCCTCAGTATCCTCACCACGTTTCCTCGGTGTTTGTTTTGTCTGCAGACCGCAGTGGAGCAGAGCGTGGGATGCAGCGAGCTGCTGCCAGCTCAGCCCTGTCGCCAGGGCAGCTGTACACTACGAGATCGTGCTCAGAGATGCGGGAGGAATCCCCCCCGAGCGCCGGATCCGATGGCCATCTGGCGTTGTCAGGGCGAGCTGCTCTGTCTTTAGGCTAGATCAGAATCAGACACTTGTGACTTCAGTAAAGGTTTTAAGGTATTGAAAATACTGAGCAGAGTATGGTAGAGTGCTTGCCTACTGTGCAGGAGGTCCATCCCCCAACCCTGCTTTCTGCTAAACAGACAAACAAAAATCCCAAAATAAATAATGGCTTTGTGACCTTCAGAGACCTCCAGGAACCCAATCCCAGGGGAGGTAACTGGGCTAAATGAGGCCTAAAATAAGACTTTCAGGGCTGAGATTTCACGTTCAAGGTAACCAGCTTGGCCCGGGGCCTTTTGTTATGGTTCTCCGTCCATAATCCGAACCAGTAGGTCACGAAGGCCCCCGGGCATAA